>NC_061862.1:71525122-71703039 GCF_907164915.1 Impatiens glandulifera | reverse complement strand
TAAATAAAAAATCAATATTGGAGAAAAAATCAGATTTCGAAACACACTACACACTGCCATTTTGTGCTTGATAATGCGAAAAATTCAAGGCAACTAAAAGAAGATTTTTCGGAAATCTTCAAGAACATTGTGAAAGTAGAGGTATGAGGAATTTTCGCATTACAATAATAGTGAAGTTTCGAGAATTTATATACCACATACCGGGTGCAACTATTTAAATAAATTTAGGAAACAATAATCTAGTTGGATCAATACTAAGGTGAAGTGTGTGGCTCAGAATGTCTGGTTACGAGCTACTAATGAAGATCAAGGTAAAGTTTGCTGTCTAAAATTTTGAGTAAAAATTTGAACATATAGAGAAAAGAAAATATATTTTTTTTTAATTTACAGAGTTCTTCCAAAGAGATTACAGTTGTGATAATGTCATTAAAGAATGTATTGGATCGATTGACAGGTACAAATTATTGATTGATTATTTTTTTCTATAACTAATCAACCGTTACTTGTGATAGTAACTTCTACCAAGCCAATAATGATTCTCTAAATTTCTTATTTGAATCGGAGCTTGGTCATCATCTTCTACCTACTACTACCCATGTCTCATCTTATCTTTCTGTCTATAATCTTTTGTCAATAAATTTTTTTAAGTTATTTCTTGACATTTATGTATTTGATTATCAGAGATCAGAATTGCTTAGAGGGTTTTAGCTCTAATGATTAGAATAGACTAGCAACCGACACCAAACATTCAAGTTATTGGCTATATATCGAATGTTAATGGACCTTTGAAAACACAATTGAATGGTAAACTCTCCATATGAAGGTTTCTGTATTCGCTCAAGTTATTTTCTATAAGGTAAAGTAGACCTAATTAAAATTTTAAATTTGTTTTCAAGTTTCTGATTTTGTTCGAATTTGATAAATTGTTTTGATACATTTCTCATAATATTGTTTTACATTTTGAATATTAGTGTGATGAAAAAGTGAGTTATTTGTTTCTTGTTGTGTTTCAGGACTGTCCTCATTCAAAGGGTTTTTAGTAAATCTTCTACATCAATTTGCTATTAGCAGTGTGTTCCTTTTCAACATTTTCTTTTAGGATTGACACAAGGTAACAAACAATACAGTATACGTGATCATAGCGAAATGAATCATGGGCTAGACACTTCTTTATCAATAAAAGCAAAGAATTCATTAATGCACAGGTTGCGCTCCATATTCATTATGAAATCTAAATTTTGAAACTATTGATACATTTCCTTTTAGTTTTTACTTTTAGCATACAAGCATAATGTGTCACGGTCCATCCAAACTATAGTTCTGTCTATGTTTTATATTTTACAATTTCTATGCATTTTTATTATTTGTAAATTGACATGTAGCATGTTAATTGTCAGGTAACATTGATGGAGATGTCAAAGATAGATACCCTCACCTTGAGAGATTCCGTGAATTGGAGGGATATTGGAATAACTCTCAAATTATTTAGAGAGTTGGCCCTAAAGCAGTTAATGGTTGGGCTGACAAATTTGTTCAACACAAAATATATCACGGTAATCCAAATTCTTTGGTTGTCTTTGGAGAGGCAATCTGGTGCTAGTGGTTGGACTTCTGGATTTGAGCGGGTAGATCAATTTATTGAAATTGAATTATGTAAGCTTAACTTGATTATGTGATGCTCTCTCTATATTTATAGAGTTTTAAATATTTTACTTTTATCATTCTTTTGGATTTGTTTCAAAAGCACTAGAAAATCAAAATACGAAAAATGTGTAAAACATCTAGAGGAAAGAGCTAAACCGATTTCTCTATTATTACATTGATATGATTTTTTTATACTCACATTCTATTGAATTGTTGTAACTTGATGTATTTTTTTAGTTCTTTTTTTAATATACAACTATTAATACCTTTATGTTTTGTATGTTAACCATTATTAATCTCAGATTATGAAAGTGAATCAAATGAGAGACATAAATATATCGGATATTGCTGTCATGGAGTAGAGACGCTTGTTGGTCCATACATGTATAATAATTCTATTTATCTTTTTATTGTGTTTATTATATACAATTGTTTGATTAACACTATAAAATATTTTTTATTGCAGGATTCCTTCATTATATATCACCGTTTATGAGCTCAAGTAAGTTATTTTCATCCTACTTAAATTTATATTAGCATATTTATATTTTAGAGCATGATAAATTTATTTTTAAAAGTCATATTTTTAAAGCATTATAGATTTTAAAAATTATTAGAATTTGAATTTAAATAATTAATTTTTATTTGAAAATAAATAAACATATATCATATACTAAATTTAACTTTATAAATGTTAAAAATATTATTTGATTTATTAAAATATTATTTTTTATATTAATATAATTTCTATTAAATTTAAAATTTTCATTAATTTAACTTTGTATTCAACTTATACAGACATGTTTTCTATATAATCTAATATTTTTTTAATTTTGTATTTAACTTATTTTTATTAAATTTAAATTTACATTTAATATATTTTATATTAAATTTTATTTCGTTTTATACTTATATATTTCTTAAGAATATTATTTGTTTTTTTAAATATTCTTATTATATTTATAACTAATTTTGATTTTTGAATTAACTTATTTTTTTCATTAATTCATAAACAAACTTTTATATTTTACATTAAATATATTTTTCATTAAATTTAAATTTGTATTAAACTTATAAAAATTGCATCTTTTCAATTTAATTTAGTATAATTTTATTTTGAATTAAACTTATTTTTATTAAATTTAATTTTACATTAAATCTATTTAAAACATATTTTGCATTCAATTTTATTTAGTTTTTTTATATACTTCTTATATTAAAAATAATATTTATTTTTAAATTAATCTTATTATCGCTATAAATATTTTAAATATTTTACTAAAATTTAAATTTATTATTAATTCATAAATAAATTTTATATTTTACATTAAATATATTTTATTAAATTTAAAGTTTTATTAAACATATTAAAATTGCATTTTTTCTATAAATATTATATAATTTAAATTTATATTTATATAATCTTTTTCTAATTATATTCTTTTCTTTTTAATATAATATAATTTAAATTTAATATTTGTATTAAACTTATTAAAAATAAATTTTACATTTTATTTTATTTAGTTTTTTACTTATTTATTTCTTATATTAAGAATATTACTTGTTTTTTAAATATTCTTATAATTTTTATAAACAATTTTAAATTTTAAATTAAATTTTTTTTTAAATATTTTATAATATTTATAACTAATTTTTAATTTTCAATTAAAGTTATATTAAAACATTAATTCATAAAAACACTTTTACATTTTTATAAAATTAATTTTTTTTAAATTATATTTTTTTTTCTACTTAATCAAATATAATTTTAATTTAAATTAAATTTAATTTTTGTATTAAACTGATTTTCATTAAATTTGAATTTGTATTAAAAATTTTAAAAAACATATTTTGAATTATATTTTGTTTAGTTTCTTACTAATATATTTATTATATTATATAAAAATATTATTTATTTTAAAAATATTCTTATAATATATATAAATTATTTTTAATTTAACTTATATTTATTATTTATTATTAATTCATAAACAAATTTTTATATTTTTCATTAGTATTAATTATATTAAAATTGCATTTTTTTATTTAATCTAATATAATTTAAATTGTGTATGAAACTTACATTTATAAAGTTTAAATTTAGATTAAACATATTAAAAATATATTTTATAATAAATTCTATTAGATTTATATATATATATATATATATATATATATATATTTCTTATATTAAGAATATTATTTATTCTTAAATATTCATTATGTTTATAAATAATTTTGAATTCAACTTATATTTATCATTCATTCAAAAATAAAATTTTTATATTTTGTATTATACTTATAAATATTGTATTGTTTCTATTTATTCTAAAATAATTTATATTTTCCATGAAACCTATTTTCATTAAATTTTAAATTGTATTAAATCTATTAAAAACGTATTTTTGTATTAATATTTTTTAAATTTTTCACATATATATATATATATATTATATTAAGAATATAACTTATTTTTTTAAATATGATTATAATGTTTAGAAATAATTTTAAATTAAACTTATGTTTATCACTAATTCATAAAACTAACTTATATATTATTATTAAATTGAAATTTTGCATTAGTATTAAATAAAAAAATCAATATTGAAGAAAAAATCAGATTTCGAAACACACTACCATTTTGTGTTTGATAATGCGAAAAATTCAAGACAACTAAAAGAAGATTTTTCGGAAATCTCCAAGAACATTGTGAAAGGAAGAAGTATGAGGAATTTTCGCATTACAATAATAGTGAAGGTTCGAGAATTCATATACCATGTACCGGGTGCAACTATTTAAATAAATTCAGGAAACAATAATCTAGTTGGATCAATACTAAGGTGAAGTGTGTGGCTCAGAATGTCTGGTTACGAACTACTAATGAAGATAAATTTGCTGTCTAAAATTTTGAGTAAAAATTTGAACATAAAGAGAAAAGAAAATATAATTTTTTTAATTTACAGGGTTCTTTCAAAAGAGATTACAGTTGTGATAATGTCATCAAAGATTGTATTGGATCGATTGACAGGTAAAAATTATTGATTGATTATTTTTTTCTATAATTAATCAACCGTTACATCTGATCGTAACTTTTACCAAGCCAATAATGATCCTCTAAATTTCTTATTTGAATCGGAGCTTGGTCATCATCTTCTACCTACTACTACCCATGTCTCATCTTATCTTTTTGTCAATAAACTTTTCTGAAGTTATTTCTTGACATTTATGTATTTGATTATCAGGGATCAAAATTGCTTAGAGGGTTTTAGCTCTACTGATTAGAATAGACTAGCAACCGACACCAAACATTCAAGTTATTGGCTATATATTGAATGTTAATGGACCTTTGAAAACACAATTGAATGGTAAACTCTCCATATGAAGCCTTCTGTATTCACTCAAGTTATTTTCTATAAGGTAAAGTAGACCTAATTAAAATTTTAAATTTGTTTTCATGTTTCTGATTTTGTTCGAATTTGATAAATTGTTTTGATACATTTCTCACAATATTGTTTTACACTTTTGAATATTAGTGTGATGAAAAAGTGAGTTATTTATTTCTTGTTGTGTTTCAGGACTGTCCTCATTCAAACGGTTTTTAGTAAATCTTCTATATCAATTTGCTATTAGCAGTGTGTTCCTTTACATAATTTGCCTCTTCTAGTTTTAAGATTGGCACAAGGTGACAAACAATACAGTATACATGATCATAGCAAAATGAATATTGGGCTAGACACTTCTTTATTAATAAAAGCAAAGAATTCATTAATGCACAAGTTGCGCTCCATATTCTTTATGAAATCTAAATTTTGAAACTATTGATACATTTCCTTTTAGTTTCTACTTTTAGCATACAAGCATAATGTGTCATGGTCCATCCAAAGTCTATGTTTTATATTTTACAATTTCTATGCATTTTCCATATTTGTAAATTCACATGTAGTATGTTAATTGTCAGGTAATATTGATGGAGATGTCAAAGCTAGATACCCTCACCTTGAGAGATTCCGTGAATTGGAGGGATATTTGAATAACTCTCAAATTATTTAAAGAGTTGACCCTAAGGCAATTAATGGTTGGGCTGACAAATTTGTTCAACACAAAATAGATCATGATAATCCAAATTCTTTGGTTGTCTTTGGAGAGGCAATCGGGTGCTAGTGGTTGGACTTCTGGATTTGAGCGGATAGATCAATTTACTGAAATTGAATGATGAAAGCTTAACTTGGTTATGTGATGCTCTCTCTATATTTATAGAGTTTTAATTATTTTACTTTTATCATTCTTTTGGAGTTGTTTCAAAAGCACTAAAGTGAAAATACGAAAAACGTGTAAAACATCTAGAGGAGAGAACTAAACCGATCTCTCTATTATTACATTGATATGATTTTTTTTATACTCACATTCTATTGAATTGTTGTATTTATTTAGTTCTTTTTTTAATATACAACTATTGATACCTTTATGTTTTGTATGTTAACTATTATTAATCTCAGATTATGAAAGTGAATCAAATGAGAGACATAAATATATCGGATATTGCTGTCATGGAGTAGATGCGCTTGTTGGTCCATACATGTATAATAAATCTATTTATCTTTTTATTGTTTTTATTATATATAATTTTTTGATTAACACTATAAAATATGTTTTAATTGCAGGATTCCTTCATTATATATCACCGTTTATGAGCTCAAGTAAGTTATTTTCATCCTACTTAAATTTATATTATCATATTTCTTATTTTAGAGCTTGATAAATTTGTTTTTAAAAGTCATTTTTTAAAGCATTATAGATTTTAAAAATTATTAGAATTTGAATTTAAATAATCTATGTTTATTTTGAATTAAACTTATTTTTATTAAATTTAATTTTACATTAAATCTATTTAAAACATATTTTGCATTCAATTTTATTTAGTTTTTTTATATACTTCTTATAATAAAAATACTATTTATTTTTAAATTAATCTTATTATCGCTATAAATAATTTAAATTTTTTACTTAAATTTAAATTTATTATTATTTCATAAATAAATTTTATATTTTACATTAAATATATTTTATTAAATTTAAAGTTGCATTAAACATATTAAAATTGCATTTTTTCTATAAATATAATATAATTTAAATTTATATATATATATATAAGCTTTTCATAATTATATTTTTTTTCTTTTTAATATAATATAATTTAAATTTAATATTTGTATTAAACTTATTAAAACTAAATTTTACATTTTATTTTATTTAGTTTTTTACTTATTTATTTCTTATATTAAGAATATTACTTGTTTTTTAAATATTCTAATAATGTTTATAAATAATTTTAAATTTTAAAATAAAGTTTTTTTTAAATATTTTATAATTTTTATAACTAATTTTTAATTTTCAATTAATGTTATATTAAAACATTAATTCATAAAAACACTTTTATATTTTTATAAAATTATTTTTTTTTTATTAAATTTATTAAAATTATATTTTTTTTCTACTTAATCAAATATAATTTTAATTTAAATTAAATTTAAATTCTGTATTAAACTGATTTTTATTAAATTTAAATTTGTATTAAAATTTTAAAAAAAATTATTTTGAATTATATTTTGTTTATTTTTTTATTATATTATATAAAAATATTATTTATTTTAAAAATATTCTTATATTATTTAAAAATAATTTTTAATTTTTAATTAAACTTATATTTATTATTAATTCATAAACAAAATTTTTATATTTTGCATTAGTATTAATTATATTAAAATTGCATTTTTTTATTTATTCTAATATAATTTAAATTTTGTATTAAACTTACTTTTATTAAATTTAAATTTAGATTAAACATATTAAAAATATATTTTGTAATAAATTATATTTAGATTTTTACATATATATATATATATATATATATTTCTTATATTAAGAATATTATTCATTCTTAAATATTCTTATTATGTTTATAAATAATTTTGAATTCAACTTATATTTATCATTCAATCAAATTTTTTTTTTCTATTTTGTATTATACTTATAAATATTGTATTATTTCTATTTATTCTAAAATAATTTATATTTTCCATGAAACCTATTTTCATTAAATTTAAATTTGTATTAAATCTATTAAAAACATATTTTTGTATTAATGTTTTTTTAGTTTTTTACATATATATATATATATTTTATATTAAGAATATAATTTATTTTTCTAAATATTATTATAATGTTTAGAAATAATTTTAATTTAAACTTATGTTTATCACTAATTCATAAAACTAACTGGTATATTTTGTATATTTTTATTAAATTTAAATTTTGCATTAGTATTTAATAAAAAATCAATATTTGAGAAAAAATCAGATTTCGAAACACACTACCATTTTGTGCTTGATAATGCGAAAAATTCAAGACAACTAAAAGAAGATTTTTCGGAAATCTCCAAGAACATTGTGAAAGTAGAGGTATGAGGAATTTTTGCATTACAATAATAATGAAGGTTCGAGAATTCATATACCATGTACTGGGTGCAACTATTTAAATTAATTCAGGAAACAATAATCTAGTTGGATCAATACTAAGGTGAAGTGTGTGGCACAGAATGTCTGGTTACGAACTACAAATGAAGATCAAGGTAAAGTTTGATGTCTAAAATTTTGAGTAAAAATTTGAACATAAAGAGAAAAGAAAATATAATTTTTTTAATTTACAGGGTTCTTCCAAAGAGATTACAGTTGTGATAATGTCATCAAATATTGTATTGGATCGATTGACAGGTAAAAATTATTGATTGATTATTTTTTTCTATAATTAATCAACCGTTACTTCTGATTGCAACATCTACCAAGCCAATAATGATCCTCTAAATTTCTTATTTGAATCGGAGTTTGGTCATCATCTTCTACCTACTATTACCCATGTCTCATCTTATCTTTCAGTCAATAAACTTTTCTAAAGTTATTTTTGACATTTATGTATTTGATTATCAGGGATCAGAATTGCTTAGAGGGTTTTAGCTCTACTGATTAGAATAGACTAGTAACCGACACCAAACATTCAAGTTATTGGCTATATATTGAATGTTAATGGACCTTTGAAAACACAATTGAATGGTAAACTCTCCATATGAAGCCTTCTGTATTCGCTCAAGTTATTTTCTATAAGGTAAAGTAGACCTAATTAAAATTTTAAATTTGTTTTCATGTTTCTGATTTTGTTCGAATTTGATAAATTGTTTTGATACATTTCTCACAATATTGTTTTACACTTTTGAATATTAGTGTGATGAAAAAGTGAGTTATTTATTTCTTGTTGTGTTTAGGACTGTCCTCATTCAAACGGTTTTTAGTAAATCTTCTATATCAATTTGCTATTAACAGTGTGTTCCTTTTCATCATTTGCCTCTTCTAGTTTTAAGATTGGCACAAGGTGACAAACAATACAGTATACGTGATCATAGCAAAATGAATCATGGGCTAGACACTTCTTTATTAATAAAAGCAAAGAATTCATTAATGCACAGGTTGCGCTCCATATTCTTTATGAAATCTAAATTTTGAAACTATTGATACATTTCCTTTTAGTTTCTACTTTTAGCACACAAGCATAATGTGTCATGGTCCATCAAAAGTCTATATTTTATATTTTACAATTTCTATGCATTTTCATTATTTGTAAATTCACATGTAGTATGTTAATTGTCAGTTAATATTGATGGAGATGTCAAAGCTAGATACCCTCACCTTGAGAGATTCCGTGAATTGGAGGGATATTTGAATAACTCTCAAATTATTTAGAGAGTTGACCCTAAGGC
Organism: Impatiens glandulifera; assembly: GCF_907164915.1. Taxonomy (NCBI): domain Eukaryota; kingdom Viridiplantae; phylum Streptophyta; class Magnoliopsida; order Ericales; family Balsaminaceae; genus Impatiens; species Impatiens glandulifera. Next base: position 71,693,588 of record NC_061862.1, on the reverse strand, counting down.
AATTAATGGTTGGGCTGACAAATTTGTTCAACACAAAATAGATCATGATAATCCAAATTCTTTGGTTGTCTTTGGAGAGGCAATCTGGTGCTAGTGGTTGGACTTCTGGATTTGAGCGGATAGATCAATTTACTGAAATTGAATGATGAAAGCTTAACTTGGTTATGTGATGCTCTCTCTATATTTATAGAGTTTTAATTATTTTACTTTTATCATTCTTTTGGAGTTGTTTCGAAAGCACTAAAAATGAAAATGCGAAAAACGTATAAAACATCTAAAGGAAAGAACTAAACCGATCTTTCTATTATTACATTGATATGTTTTTTTTTATACTCACATTCTATTGAATTGTTGTAACTTGATGTATTTATTTAGTTCTTTTTTTAATATACAACTATTGATACCTTTATGTTTTGTATGTTAACTATTATTAATCTCAGATTATGAAAGTGAATCAAATGAGAGACATAAATATATCGGATATTGCTGTCATGGAGTAGATGCGCTTGTTGGTCCATACATGTATAATAAATCTATTTATCTTTTTATTGTTTTTATTATATATAATTTTTTGATTAACACTATAAAATATGTTTTAATTGCAGGATTCCTTCATTATATATCACCGTTTATGAGCTCAAGTAAGTTATTTTCATCCTACTTAAATTTATATTATCATATTTCTTATTTTAGAGCTTGATAAATTTGTTTTTAAAAGTCATTTTTTAAAGCATTATAGATTTTAAAAATTATTAGAATTTGAATTTAAATAATCTATGTTTATTTTGAATTAAACTTATTTTTATTAAATTTAATTTTACATTAAATCTATTTAAAACATATTTTGCATTCAATTTTATTTAGTTTTTTTATATACTTCTTATATTAAAAATACTATTTATTTTTAAATTAATCTTATTATCGCTATAAATAATTTAAATTTTTTACTTAAATTTAAATTTATTATTATTTCATAAATAAATTTTATATTTTACATTAAATATATTTTATTAAATTTAAAGTTGCATTAAACATATTAAAATTGCATTTTTTCTATAAATATAATATAATTTAAATTTATATATATATATATAAGCTTTTCATAATTATATTTTTTTCATTTTAATATAATATAATTTAAATTTAATATTTGTATTAAACTTATTAAAACTAAATTTTACATTTTATTTTAATTAGCTTTTTACTTATTTATTTCTTATATTAAGAATATTACTTGTTTTTTAAATATTCTTATAATGTTTATAAATAATTTTAAATTTTAAAATAAAGTTTTTTTTGAATATTTTATAATTTTTATAACTAATTTTTAATTTTCAGTTAAAGTTATATTAAAACATTAATTCATAAAAACACTTTTATATTTTTATAAAATTAATTTTTTTTTATTAAATTTATTAAAATTATATTTTTTTTTCAACTTAATCAAATATAATTTTAATTTAAATTAAATTGAAATTTTGTATTAAACTGATTTTTATTAAATTTAAATTTGTATTAAAATTTTTAAAAAAAATATTTTGATTTATATTTTGTTTATTTTTTATTAATATATTTATTATATTATATAAATATATTATTTATTTTAAAATATTCTTATATTATTTTAAAATAATTTTTAATTTTTAATTAAACTTATATTTATTATTAATTCATAAACCAAATTTTTATATTTTGCATTAGTATTAATTATATTAAAATTGCATTTTTTTATTTATTCTAATATAATTTAAATTTTGTATTAAACTTACTTTTATTAAATTTAAATTTAGATTAAACATATTAAAAATATATTTTGTAATAAATTATATTTAGATTTTTACATATATATATATATATATATTTCTTATATTAAGAATATTATTCATTCTTAAATATTCTTATTATGTTTATAAATAATTTTGAATTCAACTTATATTTATCATTCAATCAAATTTTTTTTTTCTATTTTGTATTATACTTATAAATATTGTATTATTTCTATTTATTCTAAAATAATTTATATTTTCCATGAAACCTATTTTCATTAAATTTAAATTTGTATTAAATCTATTAAAAACATATTTTTGTATTAATGTTTTTTTAGTTTTTTACATATATATATATATATATATATATTTTATATTAAGAATATAATTTATTTTTCTAAATATTATTATAATGTTTAGAAATAATTTTAATTTAAACTTATGTTTATCACTAATTCATAAAACTAACTGGTATATTTTGTATATTTTTATTAAATTTAAATTTTGCATTAGTATTTAATAAAAAATCAATATTTGAGAAAAAATCAGATTTCGAAACACACTACCATTTTGTGCTTGATAATGCGAAAAATTCAAGACAACTAAAAGAAGATTTTTCGGAAATCTCCAAGAACATTGTGAAAGTAGAGGTATGAGGAATTTTTGCATTACAATAATAATGAAGGTTCGAGAATTCATATACCATGTACCGGGTGCAACTATTTAAATAAATTCAGGAAACAATAATCTAGTTGGATCAATACTAAGGTGAAGTGTGTGGCACAGAATGTCTGGTTACGAACTACTAATGAAGATCAAGGTAAAGTTTGATGTCTAAAATTTTGAGTAAAAATTTGAACATAAAGAGAAAAGAAAATATAATTTTTTTAATTTACAGGGTTCTTCCAAAGAGATTACAGTTGTGATAATGTCATCAAATATTGTATTGGATCGATTGACAGGTAAAAATTATTGATTGATTATTTTTTTCTATAATTAATCAACCGTTACTTCTGATTGCAACATCTACCAAGCCAATAATGATCCTCTAAATTTCTTATTTGAATCGGAGTTTGGTCATCATCTTCTACCTACTATTACCCATGTCTCATCTTATCTTTCAGTCAATAAACTTTTCTGAAGTTATTTTTGACATTTATGTATTTGATTATCAGGGATCAGAATTGCTTAGAGGGTTTTAGCTCTACTGATTAGAATAGACTAGCAACCGACACCAAACATTCAAGTTATTGGCTATATATTGAATGTTAATGGACCTTTGAAAACACAATTGAATGGTAAACTCTCCATATGAAGCCTTCTGTATTCGCTCAAGTTATTTTCTATAAGGTAAAGTAGACCTAATTAAAATTTTAAATTTGTTTTCATGTTTCTGATTTTGTTCGAATTTGATAAATTGTTTTGATACATTTCTCACAATATTGTTTTACACTTTTGAATATTAGTGTGATGAAAAAGTGAGTTATTTATTTCTTGTTCTGTTTAGGACTGTCCTCATTCAAACGGTTTTTAGTAAATCTTCTATATCAATTTGCTATTAGCAGTGTGTTCTTTTTCATCATTTGCATCTTCTAGTTTTAAGATTGGCACAAGGTGACAAACAATACAGTATACGTGATCATAGCAAAATGAATCATGGGCTAGACACTTCTTTATTAATAAAAGCAAAGAATTCATTAATGCACAGGTTGCGCTCCATATTCTTTATGAAATCTAAATTTTGAAACTATTGATACATTTCCTTTTAGTTTCTACTTTTAGCACACAAGCATAATGTGTCATGGTCCATCAAAAGTCTATATTTTATATTTTACAATTTCTATGCATTTTCATTATTTGTAAATTCACATGTAGTATTTTAATTTTCAGCTAATATTGATGGAGATGTCAAAGCTAGATACCCTCACCTTGAGAGATTCCGTGAATTGGAGGGATATTTGAATAACTCTCAAATTATTTAGAGAGTTGACCCAAGGCAATTAATGGTTGGGATGACAAATTTGTTCAACACAAAATAGATCATGATAATCCAAATTCTTTGGTTGTCTTTGGAGAGGCAATCTGGTGCTAGTTGTTGGACTTCTGGATTTGAGCGGATAGATCAATTTACTGAAATTGAATGATGTAAGTTTAACTTGGTTATGTGATGCTCTCTCTATATTTATAGAGTTTTAATTATTTTACTTTTATCATTATTTTGGAGTTGTTTCAAAAGCACTAAAAATGAAAATGCGAAAAACGTGTAAAACATCTAGAGGAAAGAACTAAACCGATCTCTCTATTATTACATTGATATGATTTTTTTTATACTCACATTCTATTGAATTGTTGTAACTTGATGTATTTATTTAGTTCTTTTTTTAATATACAACTATTGATACCTTTATGTTTTGTATGTTAACCATTATTAATCTCAGATTATGAAAGTGAATCAAATGAGAGACATAAATATATCGGATATTGCTGTCATGGAGTAGATGCGCTTGTTGGTCCATACATGTATAATAATTCTATTTATCTTTTTATTGTGTTTATTATATATAATTGTTTGATTAACACTATAAAATATATTTTAATTGCAGGATTCCTTCATTATATATCACCGTTTATGAGCTCAAGTAAGTTATTTTCATCCTACTTAAATTTATATTATCATATTTCTATTTTAGAGCATGATAAATTTGTTTTTAAAAGTCATTTTTTTAAAGCATTATAGATTTTAAAAATTATTAGAATTTGAATTTAAATAATCTATGTTTATTTTGAATTAAACTTATTTTTATTAAATTTAATTTTACATTAAATCTATTTAAAACATATTTTGCATTCAATTTTATTTAGTTTTTTTTATATACTTCTTATATTAAAAATACTATTTATTTTTAAATTAATCTTATTATCGCTATAAATAATTTAAATTTTTTCCTTAAATTTAAATTTATTATTAATTCATAAATATATTTTATATTTTACATTAAATATATTTTATTAAATTTAAAGTTGTATTAAACATATTAAAATTGCATTTTTTCTATAAATATAATATAATTTAAATTTATATATATATATATAAGCTTTTTATAATTATATTTTTTTCTTTTTAATATAATATAATTTAAATTTAATATTTGTATTAAACTTATTAAAACTAAATTTTACATTTTATTTTATTTAGCTTTTTATTTATTTATTTCTTATATTAAGAATATTACTTGTTTTTTAAATATTCTTATAATGTTTATAAATAATTTTAAATTTTAAAATAAAGTTTTTTTTAAATATTTTATAATTTTTATAACTAATTTTTAATTTTCAATTAAAGTTATATTAAAACATTAATTCATAAAAACACTTTTATATTTTTATAAAATTAATTATTTTTATTAAATTTATTAAAATTATATTTTTTTTCTACTTAATCAAATATAATTTTAATTTAAATTAAATTGAAATTTTGTATTAAACTGATTTTTATTAAATTTAAATTTGTATTAAAATTTTTAAAAAAATTATTTTGATTTATATTTTGTTTATTTTTTTATTAATATATTTATTATATTATATAAATATATTATTTATTTTAAAAATATTCTTATATTATTTAAAAATAATTTTTAATTTTTAATTAAACTTATATTTATTATTAATTCATAAACCAAATTTTTATATTTTGCATTAGTATTAATTATATTAAAATTGCATTTTTTATTTATTCTAATATAATTTAAATTTTTTATTAAACTTACTTTTATTAAATTTAAATTTAGATTAAACATATTAAAAATATATTTTGTAATAAATTTTATTTAAATTTTTACATATATATATATATATTTCTTATATTAAGAATATTATTCATTCTTAAATATTCTTATTATGTTTATAAATAATTTTTAATCAACTTATATTTATCATTCATTCAAAAACAAATTTTTCTATTTTGTATTATACTTATAAATATTGTATTATTTCTATTTATTCTAAAATAATTTATATTTTCCATGAAACCTATTTTCATTAAATTTAAATTTGTATTAAATCTATTAAAAACGTATTTTTGTATTAATGTTCTTTTAGTTTTTTTTATATATATATATATTTTATATTAAGAATATAACTTATTTTTCTAAATATTATTATAATGTTTAGAAATAATTTTAAATTAAACTTATGTTTATCACTAATTCATAAAACTAACTTGTATATTTTGTATATTTTTATTAAATTTAAATTTTGCATTAGTATTTAATAAAAAATCAATATTTGAGAAAAAATCAGATTTCGAAACACACTACCATTTTGTGATTGATAATGCGAAAAATTCAAGACAACTAAAAGAAGATTTTTCAGAAATCTCCAAGAACATTGTGAAAGTAGAGGTATGAGGAATTTTCGCATTACAATAATAGTGAAGGTTCGAGAATTCATATACCATGTACCGGGTACAACTATTTAAATAAATTCAGGAAACAATAATCTAGTTGGATCAATACTAAGGTGAAGTGTGTGGCACAGAATGTCTGGTTACGAACTACTAATGAAGATCAAGTTAAGTTTGCTGTCTAAAATTTTGAGTAAAAATTTGAACATAAAGAGAAAAGAAAATATAATTTTTTTAATTTACAGGGTTTTTCCAAAGAGATTACAATTGTGATAATGTCATCAAAGATTGTATTGGATCGATTGACAGGTAAAAATTATTGATTGATTTTTTTTTTCTATAATTAATCAACCGTTACTTCTGATCGCAACATCTACCAAGACAATAATAATCCTCTAAATTTCTTATTTGAATCGGAGCTTGGTCATCATCTTCTACCTACTACTACCCATGTCTCATCTTATTTTTCTGTCAATAAACTTTTCTGAACTTATTTCTTGACATTTATGTATTTGATTATCAGGGATCAGAATTGCTTAGAGGGTTTTAGCTCTACTGATTAGAATAGACTAGCAACCGACACCAAACATTCAAGTTATTGGCTATATATCGAATGTTAATGGATCTTTGAAAACACAATTGAATGGTAAACTCTCCATATGAAGGCTTCTGTATTCGCTCAAGTTATTTTCTATAAGGTAAAGTATGTAGAGAAGATGTATGATTGAAAAGGTATAAATTATATATATGAATGAGAAATGTACAGGTTATTTATATTACAATTTGTTATATGTAAAGTCTAAATATGGGTAACAATTAACTGTGCAATCACTAAGATTATGGAGGAATATATTGTGACTTGATTGCATCTTTGACTTGCAGATTTTGTGGAGTCTAAATATGGGTAACAATTAGCTGTGCAATCACTAAGATTATGGAGGAATATATTGTGACTTGATTGTATCTTTGACTTGCACATTTTGTGGAGTAAGATTGTCTGGTTCCATAACATTCCCCCTCAAGATGGACCTTCCATTGAAGAGGCCAATCTTGGATAATAGGAACTCAAAACGCGGGCGAGGGAGAGGTTTGGTGAGGTCGTCGGCAAGCTGATCATGTCCACTGATGTGTTGTACCCGAAGTGTTCCAGCTTGGACTTGTTCATGAACAAAATGAAAAGCGAGAGCAACATGCTTCATTCGAGAGTGAAAAATCTGATTGGCGGAGTAATTTTTAGCACTTAAGTTATCACAATATATAACAGGTGTAGAAGGTAAGTGGATGTCGAGTTCTTGTAGAAGGGATTTTATCCAATTGAGTTCGGAAGTGGTGTCAGCAATGGCACGAAATTCAGCTTCGGTTGAGGATCGGGCTATCGTTTTTTGTTTGCGAGATGTCCAGGAGATAGCATTTTTGCCGAGATATATGATATAACCTGTAGTGGAGATGAAGTTATCAACATCGCTTGCCCAATCCGCGTCACTAAAGGCATGTAGTGATGACGAAGTATTGCGATGTAATTGCAAACCAAGGTGAGAAGTCCCGTGAAGGTAGCGGAGGAGCTTCTTGAGAGCTGTCCAGTGAGCTTCTTGCGGGTGTTGCATGAACTGGGCTAACTTGTTGACAGAGTAAGCAATGTCAGGACGTGTGAGGTATAAGTATTGGAGGCTTCCAACAGCAGAATGATAAGTAGTAGGATCACATGGAGGTGTGGAGGTATTTTGTAGCAGTTGAGGGTGAGCAAGCATAGGGGTAGTTGATGGTTTGTAGTCAAGCATGTCATGACGTTGAAGGAGGTCGTGTATGTACTTTCTTTGGGAGAGAAGGAGACCAGAAGTGTTGTGTTGTACTTCTACCCCTAAGAAGAAGGAAAGTTGCCCCAAGTCCTTGAGAGAAAAGTGTTTGGCAAAGTTGGAAATAAAAACCGAGACAAAATCAGGTGAAGGACCAGTTACGATAATGTCATCGATATAAACAAGTGCATATAGGAGATCGCCATTTTTTTTTGTAAATGAAGAGAGAGGGGTCGGCGAGAGATGTTGTAAAACCGAATTGTAGTAGATAGGAGGTGAGGGCTGTAAACCATGTGCGTGGAGCCTGTTTTAACCCGTATATGGCTTTGTTTAAACGACACACATAAGAAGGGTTGTTAGCGTCGATGAAGCCGGATGGTTGCTGCATGAAGACTGTCTCTTGGAGATCACCTTGGAGAAAGGCGTTGTTGATGTCGAGTTGGCGTAATATCCAGTTGTGTTGGAGAGAAATTGAGAGGGTGAGTTGAATCGTGACTGATTTGATAACCGGACTGAAGGTGGCAGAGTAGTCAAGACCAGCTTGTTGATGAAAACCTTTTGCGACAAGCCGATCTTTGTATTTGTGAATCGTGTTATTAGGATTATATTTGATTCTGAAGACCCATTTACAACCAATGACATTTCGAGCTTCACTAGGTGGTGCGAGAGTCCATGTATTGTGTTTCCGTAGAGCATTGTATTCAGCAAGTATAGCATCACGCCAATGAGGGATGGAGAGTGCTTGTTTGGGGGTGGTTGGTAGTGACGTGGGTGAGGAGATAGTGGTAAGTTGGGCATACTTTGGGTTAGGTTTGGTTATGTTGTTTGTGAGACGAGTTACAAGACGAGGGAGAATGGGCGGAGGGGGGGTGGATGTGGTGGCGTAGGAGGTGTGGCAGTGGTGGACGGTGTTGTAGGGTTATGTGATGGATGTGGTGGAATAGGAGGTGTGTTCTGTGGGGTTGTGGAAGTGGTGGATGGTGTTGTAGGGTTATGTGATGAAATAGGTATGAGAGGAGTGGGAAACCATTCGTGAGGTGAGGGAAGCGAAGTTGAATTTTGTTGGTTTGATAGACGGTGGAATGGAAAATCATGCTCAATGAAAGTGACATGACGAGAAGTGTAGATTTTGTTTGTGGTAAGATTTAGGCACAGAAAAGCGCTTTTAGTTAGGGAACGACCAAGATAAATGCATGGTTGAGATCGAGGATCTAGTTTATTGGAAGCATAAGGTTGTAGTAATGGGTAGCATAGACAGCCAAAGGAGTGTAATTGGGAATAGATAGGTTTGACATTTAGGAGTCGATAGTAGGGAGAGTCATTTTGTAAGGTTGGTGTAGGTAATTGATTTATGAGATACACAGCGGTGGAGAATGCATGTGTCTAGTAAGTGACAGGTAGATTGGCATGAGATAGGAGAGAGAGACCAGTTTCGACAATATGACGATGACGGCGTTCTGCATAGTCGTTGTGTTCAGGGGTATGGGGAGGTGTAGTAAGATGTGAGATGCCATTAGCGCGTAAGGTGGGAGCCAATTTGATGAACTCGCCTCCATTGTCAGAGAATAGGGTTATGATCGTTCTTTTGAAATAGTTTTAAACTAATTTTTTGAAGTCAAGAAAGACTGTGAGAGAGTCGGATTTATTTTTGAGGGGGTAAAACCATACATATTTAGTGTAATGGTCCACAAAGATTAGATAATATTTATAGTTTTCATGTGAGAGGTGGGGTGAGGTCCAAACATCTGAAAATAATAATTCAAGGGGAGCTATAGACGTAAGAGTGGATTGAGAGAAAGGAAGTTTGTGTGCTTTATTAATCTTGCAAGAATTGCAGTAATCAAGGGATGAAATTGAACCTAAATTACATAAATTTGAAATATAAGAAAAAATTTTAAATGACGGATGGCCAAGACGGTGATGCCATAGGAGAGCAGACGTGGTGGATAGCTTTGAAGTAAATGATGTGAGAGATGTTTGAAGGGCACATTTGTAGGAAGAAGACCAGGTGTACATGCCATGATTAAAAGTTCCTTGGAGTAGGATGGTGTTCGTAGAGATAGCCTTGAAATGAAAGGAAGAAGAGGTAAACTCAATTTGTGCATTATTATCAAGGCAAAACTTGGAGACAGAAATAATGTTTTGTGCAATTTTTGGAACATAAAGAATATTTTGAAAGAGTAAAGATTTGTTTTGAGAGGTGATAGTGAATGAACCTGTGTGAGAGATTGGAAGAGATGAGTCATCACCGACGATAACATCATCGTTGCCTGTATAAGGAGTGTGAAGGGATAGATTATCGAGATCATGTGTGACATGGTGAGTAGCACCGCTATCTATAATCCAGTCACATGGAGGGGCGTGAGATGAATAGGCAGTGTTGGCTTGAGGACGAGTGTAGCGAAATTGACGTACAAAGGGTTTGAGTGTAAAGTTAGGATGGGCGCGAGAGAAGTGGCGACAGACGGAGATGGTGTGACCAGTGTAGCCACAATATTGGCAGACATCAGGTGATTTGGTGTTGGATGAGGAGGAGGGGTTGGGGTAGTGTGGTGAGGACTGTCGGCTGTTGTCTTTAGAGTATTGGGGTCGGGAGTAATTTTTGTTTTGGCGAGTATTGGATGATGGTTTGTAGGTTGCGACAAAAGCGGTGGTAGGTGTTGATGACATTGTAGGATCTAGACTTCTGATACCATGTAGAGAATATGTATGATTGAAAAGGAATAAATTGTATATATGAATGAGAAATGTACATGTTATTTATATTACAATTTGTTATATGTAAAGTCTAAATATGGGTAACAATTAGCTGTGCAATCACTAAGATTATGGAGGAATATATTGTGACTTGATTGCATCTTTGACTTGCAGATTTTGTGGAGTCTAAATATGGGTAATAATTAGCTGTGCAATCACTAAGATTATGGAGGAATATATTGTGACTTGATTGCATCTTTGACTTGCAGATTTTGTGGAGTAAGATTGTCTGGTTCCTTAACAAAGTAGACATAATTAAAATTTTAAATTTGTTTTCATGTTTATGATTTTGTTCGAATTTGATAAATTGTTTTGATACATTTCTCACAATATTGTTTTACACTTTTGAATATTAGTGTGATGAAAAAGTGAGTTATTTGTTTCTTGTTGTGTTTCAGGATTGTCCTCATTCAAACGGTTTTTAGTAAATCTTCTATATCAATTTGCTATTAGCAGTGTGTTCCTTTTCATCATTTGCCTCTTCTAGTTTTAAGATTGGAACAAGGTGACAAACAATACAGTATACGTGATCATAGCAAAATGAATCATGGGCTAGACACTTCTTTATTAATAAAAGCAAAGAATTCATTAATGCACAGGTTGCGCTCCATATTCTTTATGAAATCTAAATTTTGAAACTATTGAATCATTTCCTTTTAGTTTCTACTTTTAACATACAAGCATAATGTGTCATGATCCATCCAAAGTCTATGTTTTATATTTTACAATTTCTATACATTTTCATTATTTGTAAATTCACATGTAGTATGTTAATTGTCAGGTAATATTGATGGAGATGTCAAAGCTAGATACCTTCACCTTGAGATATTCCGTGAATTGGAGGGATATTTGAATAACTCTCAAATTATTTAGAGAGTTGACCCTAAGGCAATTAATGGTTGGGCTGACAAATTTGTTCAACACAAAATAGATCATGATTATTTTACTTTTATCATTCTTTTGGAGTTGTTTCAAAAGACTAGAAAATCAAAATGCGAAAAACGTGTAAAACATCTAGAGGAAAGAACTAAATCGATCTCTCTATTATTACATTGATATGATTTTTTTATACTCACATTCTATTGAATTGTTGTAACTTGATGTATTTATTTAGTTCCTTTTTTTAATATATAACTATTGACACCTTTATGTTTTGTATGTTAACCATTATTAATCTTAGATTATGAAAGTGAATCAAATGAGAGACATAAATATATCGGATATTGCTGTCATGGAGTAGAGGCGCTTGTTGGTCCATACATGTATAATAATTCTATTTATCTTTTTATTGTGTTTATTATATATAATTGTTTGATTAACACTATAAAATATGTTTTAATTGCAGGATTCCTTCATTAGATATCACCGTTTATCAGTTCAATTAGTTATTTTCATCCTACTTAAATTTATATTATCAAATTTCTATTTTAGAGCATGATAAATTTGTTTTTAAAAGTCATTTTCTTATGCATTATAGATTTTAAAAATTATTAGAATTCGAATTTAAATAATCCATGTTTATTTTAAAATTAAATAAACATATATCATATACTAAATTTAACTTTGTAAATGTTAAAATATTATTTGATTTATTAAACTATTATTTTTTATATAATATAATTTCTTATTAAATTTAAAATTTTCAATAAATATATTTTTATTAATTTAAATTTATATTCAACTCATAAAAAATGCATATTTTCTATTTAATGTAATATTTTTTAAATTTTGCATTTAACTTACTTTTATTAAATTTAAATTTACATTTAACATATTGTTAAATTTAAATTTACATTTAACATATTTTGTATTAAATTTTATTTTGTTTTATACTTATATATTTTTTAAGAATATTATTTACTTTTTAAATATTCTTATTATATTTATAACTAATTTTGATTTTTGAATTAACTTATTTTTATCATTAATTCATAAACAAACTTTTATATTTTACATTAAATATATTTTTCATTAAATTTAAATTTGTATTAAACTTATAAAAATTGCATCATTTCAATTTAATTTAATATAATTTTATTTTGAATTAAACTTATTTTTATTAAATTTAATTTTACATTAAATCTATTTAAAACATATTTTGCATTCAATTTTATTTAGGTTTTTTATATACTTCTTATATTAAAAATACTATTTATTTTAAAATTAATCTTATTATCGCTATAAATAATTTAAATTTTTTACTTAAATTTAAATTTATTATTAATTCATAAATAAATTTTATATTTTACATTAAATATATTTTATTAAATTTAAAGTTGTATTAAACATATTAAAATTGCATTTTTTCTATAAATATAATATAATTTAAATTTATATATATATATAAGCTTTTTATAATTATATATTTTTCTTTTTAATATAATATAATTTAAATTTAATATTTGTATTAAACTTATTAAAATTAAATTTTACATTTTATTTTATTTAGTTTTTTACTTATTTATTTCTTATATTAAGAATATTACTTGTTTTTTAAATATTCTTATAATGTTTATAAATAATTTTAAATTTTAAAATAAATTTTTTTTTAAATATTTTATAATTTTTATAACTAATTTTTAATTTTTAATTAAAGTTATATTAAAACATTATTTCATAAAACACTTTTATATTTTTATGAAATTAAATTATTTTTTATTAAAATTATATTTTTTTTTCAAATTAATCAAATATAATTTTAATTTAAATTAAATTTAAATTTTGTATTAAACTGATTTTCATTAAATTTGAATTTGTATTTAAATTTTTAATAAACATATTTTGAATTATATTTTGTTTAGTTTTTTACTAATATATTTATTATATTATATAAAAATATTATTTATTTTAAAAATATTCTTATAATATTTATAAACAAATTTTATTTTTTAATTAAACTTATATTTATTATTAATTCATACACAAATTTTTATATTTTGCATTAGTATTAATTATATTAAAATTGCATATTTTATTTAATCTAATCTAATTTAAATTTTGTATTAAACTTACTTTTATAAAATTTAAATTTAGATTAAACATATTAAAAATATATTTTAAAATAAATTTTATTTAGATTTTTACATATATATATATATATATTTCTTATATGAAGAATATTATTTATTCTTAATTTTGAATTCAACTTATATTTATCATTCATTCAAAAACAATTTTTTCTACGTTGTATTATACTTATAAACATTGTATTATTTCTATTTATTCTAAAATAATTTATATTTTCCATGAAACCTATTTTCATTAAATTTAAATTTGTATTAAATCTATTAAAAACGTATTTTTGTATTAATGTTTTTTTAGTTTTTTACATTTATATATATATATATATATATTTTATATTAAGAATATAACTTATTTTTCTAAATATTATTATAATGTTTAGAAATAATTTTAAATTAAACTTATGTTTATCACTAATTCATAAAACTAACTTGTATATTTTTATTAAATTTAAATTTTGCATTAGTATTAAATAAAAAATCAATATTTGAAAAAAAATCAGATTTCGAAACACACTGCCAATTTTGTACTTGATAATGCGAAAATTTCAAGACAACTAAAAGAAGATTTTTCGGAAATCTCCAAGAACATTGTGAAAGTAGAGGTATGAGGAATTTTCGCATTACAATAATAGTGAAGGTTCGAGAATTCATTTACCACGTACCAGGTGCAACTATTTAAATAAATTCAGGAAACAATAATCTAGTTGGTCAATACTAAGGTGAAGTGTCTGGCTCAGAATGTTTGGTTACGAACTACTAATGAAGATCAAGGTAAAGTTTGTTGTCTAAAATTTTGAGTAAAAATTTGAACATAAAGAGAAAAGAAAATATAATTTTTTTAATTTACAGGGTTCTTCCAAAGAGATTACAGTTATGATAATGTCATCCAAGAATGTATTGGATCGATTGACAGGTAAAGATTATTGATTGATTATTTTTTTCTATAACTAATCAACCGTTACTTCTGATCGTAACGTCTACCAAGCCAATAATGATCTTCTAAATTTTGTATTTGAATCGGAGCTTGGTCATCATCTTTTACCTACTACTACCCATGTCTCATCTTATCTTTTTTCTATAATCTTTTTTCAATAAACTTTTCTGAAGTTATTTCTTGACATTTATGTATTTGATTATCAGGGATCAGAATTGCTTAGAGGGTTTTAGCTCTACTGATTAGAATAGACTAGCAACTGACACCAAACATTCAAGTTATTGGCTATATATCGAATGTTAATGGACCTTTGAAAACACAATTTAATGGTAAACTCTCCATATGAAGGCTTCTGTATTCGCTCAAGCTATTTTCTATAAGGTAAAGTAGACCTAATTAAAATTTTAAATTTATTTTCAAGTTTCTAATTTTGTTCGAATTTGAAAAATTGTTTTGATACATTTCTCACAATATTATTTTACACTTTTGAATATTAGTGTGATGAAAAAGTGAGTTGTTTGTTTCTTGTTGTGTTTCAGGATTGTCCTCATTCAAAGAGTTTTTAGTAAATCTTCTACATCAATTTGCTATTAGCAGTGTGTCCTCATTCAAAGGGTTTTTAGTAAATCTTCTACATCAATTTGCTATTAGCAGTGTGTTCCTTTTCATCATTTGCCTCTTCTAGTTTTAAGATTGGCACAAGGTGACAAACAATACAGTATATGTGATCATTGCAAAATGAATCATGGGCTAGACACTTCTTTATTAATAAAAGCAAAGAATTCATTAATGCACAGGTTGCGCTCCATATTCTTTATAAAATCTAAATTTTGAAACTATTGATACATTTCCATTTAGTTTCTACTTTTAGCATACAAGCATAATGTGTCATGGTCCATCCAAACTATAGTTCTGTCTAGGTTTTATATTTTACAATTTCTATGCATTTTAATTATTTGCAAATTCATATGTAGTATGTTACTTGTCAGGTAATATTGATGAAGATGTCAATGCTAGATACCCTCACCTTGAGAGATTCCATGAATTGGAGGGATATTAGAATAACTCTCAAATTATTTAAAGAGTTGGTCCTAAGGCAGTTAATGGTTGGGTTGAAAAATTTATTCAACACAAAATAGATCATGGTAATCCAAATTCTTTGATTGTCTTTGGAGAGGAAATCTGGTGTGCTAGTGGTTGGACTTTTGGATTTGAGCGGGCAGATCAATTTACTGAAATTGAATGATGTAAGCTTAACTTGGTTATGTGATGCTCTTTCTATATATTTTAGAGTTTTAATTATTTTAATTTTATCATTCTTTTGGAGTTGTTTCAAAAACACTAGAAAATCAAAATGCAAAAAACGTGTAAAATATTTAGAAGAAAGAACTAAAGTGATCTTTTTATTATTACATTGATATGATTTTTTTTATACTCACATTCTATTGTAACTTGATGTATTTATTTAGTTCCTTTTTTTAATATATAACTATTGACACCTTTATGTTTTGTATGTTAACCATGATTAATCTCAGATCATGAAAGTGAATTAAATGAGAGACGTAAATATATCGGATATTGCTGCCATGGAGTAGAGGCGCTTGTTGGTTGTATAATAATTCTATTTATCTTTTTAATGTGTTTATTATATATAATTGTATGATTAACACTATACAATATATTTTAATTGCAGGATTCCTTCATTAGATATCACCGTTTATCAGTTCAATTAGTTATTTTCATCCTACTTAAATTTATATTATCAAATTTCTATTTTAGAGCATGATAAATTTGTTTTTAAAAGTCATTTTCTTATGCATTATAGATTTTAAAAATTATTAGAATTCGAATTTAAATAATCCATGTTTATTTTAAAATTAATAAACATATATCATATACTAAATTTAACTTTGTAAATGTTAAAATTTTATTTGATTTATTAAACTATTATTTTTTATATAAATATAATTTCTTATTAAATTTAAAATTTTCAATAAATATATTTTTATTAAATTTAAATTTATATTCAACTCATAAAAAATGCATATTTTCTATTTAATGTAATATATTTTAAATTTTACATTTAACTTACTTTTATTAAATTTTAATTTACATTTAACATATTTTGTGTTAAATTTTATTTCGTTTTATACTTATATATTTCATATGAATATTATTTGTTTTTAAATATTCTTATTATATTTATAAATAATTTTAATTTTTGAATTAAACTTATTTTTGTCATTAATACATTTTATTTATTTTTTTACTTATTTATTTCTTATATTAAGAATATTACTTGTTTTTTAAATATTCTTATAATGTTTATAAATAATTTTAAATGTTAAATTAATTTTTTTTTAAATATTTTATATTGTTTATAAATAATTTTTAATTTTCAATTAAAGTTATTTTAAAACATTAATTCATAAAAAACATTTTTATATTTTTATAAAATTAAATTTTCTTTAATTAAATTTTTTATTTAATCAAATATAAATTTAATTTATATTAAATATAAATTTTGTATTAAACTGATTTTCATTAAATTTGAATTTGTATTAAATTTTTTTAAAAACATATTTAGAATTATATTTTGTTTAGTTTTTTATTAATATATTTATTATATTATATAAAAATATTATTTATTTTAAAATTATTCTTATAATATTTATAAATAAATTTTAATTAAACTTATATTTATTATTAATTCATAAACAAATTTTTATATTTTGTATTTGTATTAATCATATTAAAATTTTATTTTTATTTATTTAATCTAATATAATTTTAGATGCATGATATAATTTTTAATTTTGTTTTATGAATTATAGATTTATTAATATCTAATTTTACATTTTTTCTATACATTAAATTTTAATTGCAGGATATTATTATAATCCTCATTCATCATATATTAACGATTTATTAGGTGAAGTAAGTTTCTTTTCACCCTATTTAAATTTTTATTATCATATTTTTATTTTAGATGTATGATATAATTTTATGCATTATATGTTTAGTTTAAGATGCATGAAAAAAATTTTATTTTTGTTATGCATTATAGATTTTAAGACTTATAAGAATTCAAATTTAAATAATCCAATTTTTAGTTTAGAAATAAATAAACATATATCTTATTATTAGTTTTAGTTTAACTTTGTAAAAGGTTGAAAATATTATTAGAATTTGTATTAGATTTAATAAAATCTTATTTTACATTTTTTTAATTTAATTTTTAAATACTTCAAATTTAAACCAAAATTATTACTTTATTTAATTTTATTTTAAACATAATAATCATTATTTTTTATAAATTTGATTTCTCATTAAATATAAATATTTTGCATTAAACATATTTTTATTAATTTAAACTTACATTTAACTTATAAAAAAATACATTGTTTTCTATTTAATCTAATATTATATAAATGTTAAACTCACTAGAATTGAAAGCATTGTAATCAGATAATTCATTTACGTTTTTAGTTTTTTAGTTTTTACTCAGAATGTTACGACTTTAAAATCATTTTAGGCCTATCTAGAATAATCTCTTAAACTCGTGGTTTTTTTTTTTCATTTTAGAAATTTTTAATGAAATAACGCTGCTAAGTCGTTTTTCAAATATATATATATATTATCTAAAATTTGCATTTAACTTATTTTTATTAAATTTAAATTTGCATTTAACTTATATATTTTTTAAAAATTATTACTTATATATTTCTTAAAAATATTTTTTTAAATATTCTTATTATTTATTTTTTTTTTAAATAATTTTAAATTTTAAATTAAACTTAATTTATCATTAATTCAAAAACAATTTTTCATATTTTGCAAACTTATAAAAAATATTTAAAAATTAATCTAATCTAATTTAAATTTTAAAAATTTTAAATTAATCTAATCTAATTTAAATTTTATATTAAATTTATTTTCATTAAATTTAAATTTGCATTAAAACTATTTAAAACATATTTTACATTTAATATTTATTTAGATTTACTTATATATATATATATATATATATATATATATATATATTATATTAAAAATAATAATAATTTTTTTAAATAATCTTATAATGTTAATAAATAATTTAAATTTTTTACTAAAGTTAAATTTATTATTAATTCATAAATATATTTTATATTTTATATTGAATATATTTAATTAAATTTAAATTTGAATTTGAATTAAACTTATAAAAATTTTATATTTCCTATAAATATAATAAAATTAAAATTAGTATTAAATGTTTTATAATTATTTTTTAATAATCAAATATAAATTAAATTTTTATATAATATTTTTTTAAGTATTCTTATATTATTTATAAATAGTTTTAAAATTTTAATTAAACTCATATTATCATTAATTCATAAACACATTTACATATTTTTGCACTAAATGTATTTTCATTACATTTAAATTACATTAAACTTATTAATATTGCATTTTTTATATTTAATCTAATATAATTTAAATTTTGTATTAAACTTACTTTCATTAAATTTAATTTTGGATCAAGCTTATTATAAACATATTTTTTTTATTAAATTTTAGATTTTTACTTATATATTTCTTATGTTAAGATTAATATTTATTTTTTAAAATAGTCTTACTATTTTTATAAATAATTTTGAATTAAACTTATATTTATCATCAAATCATAAACAAACTTTTATATTTTTTTACATTAAACTTATAAAAATTTCATTATTTCTATTTAATCTAATATAATTTAAATTTTGTAATAAACCTGTTTTTATTAAATTTAAATTTGTATTAATTATATTAAACATTTATTTTGCATTCAAAGGGTTTTTAGTAAATCTTCTACATCAATTTGCTATTAGCAGTGTGTTCTTTTTCATCATTTGCCTCTTCTAGTTTTAGGATTGACACAAGGTGACAAACAACACAGTGTACGTGATCATAGCAAAATGAATCATGGGCTAGACACTTCTTTATCAATAAAAGCAAAGAATTCATTAATGCACAGGTTGCGCTCCATATTCTCTTTGAATTCTAAATTTTGAAACTATTGATACATTTCCTTTTTGTTTCTACTTTTAGCATACAAGCATAATGTGTCATGGTCCATCCAAACTATAGTTCTGTCTAGGTTTTATATTTTACAATTTCTATGTATTTTCATTATTTGCAAATTCATATGTAGTATGTTACTTGTCAGGTAATATTGATGAAGATGTCAATGCTAGATACCCTCCACTTGAGAGATTTCATGAATTGGAGGGATATTGGAATAACTCTCAAATTATTTAGAGAGTTGGCCCTAAGGCAGTTAATGGTTGGGCTGAAAATTTTATTCAACACAAAATAGATCATGGTAATCCAAATTCTTTGGTTGTCTTTGGAGAGGAAATCTGGTGCTAGTGGTTGGACTTTTGGATTTTAGCGGGCAGATCAATTTACTAAAATTGAATGATGTAAGCTTAACTTGGTTATGTGATGCTCTTTCTATATTTTAAGAGTTTTATTATTTTAATTTTATCATTCTTTTGGAGTTGTTTCAAAAGCACTAGAAAATCAAAATGCAAAAAACGTGTAAAACATCTAGAGGAAATAACTAAAACGATCTCTCTATTATTACATTGATATGATTTTTTTTATACTCACATTCCATTGAATTGTTGTAACTTGATGTATTTATTTAGTTCCTTTTTTTAATATACAACTATTGACACCTTTATGTTTTGTATGTTAACCATGATTAATCTCATATCATGAAAGTGAATCAAATGAGAGACATAAATATATCGGATATTGCTGCCATGGAGTAGAGGCGCTTGTTAGTTGTATAATAATTCTATTTATCTTTTTAATGTGTTTATTATATATAATTATATGATTAACACTATACAATATATTTTAATTGCAGAATTTCTTCATTATATATCACTTTTTATGAGTTAAAGTAAGTTATTTTCATCCTACTTAAATTTATATTATCAAATTTCTATTTTAGAGCATGATAAATTTGTTTTTAAAAGTCATTTTCTTATGCATTATAGATTTTAAAAATGATTAAAATTTGAATTTAAATAATCCAATTTTATTTAAAAAATAATAAACATATATCATATACTAAATTTAACTTTGTAAATGTTAAAATATTATTTGATTTATTAAACTATTATTTTTTATATAAATATAATTTCTTATTAAATTTAAAATTTTCAATAAATATATTTTTATTAAATTTAAATTTGTATTCAACTCAAAAAAAAGGCATGTTTTCTATTTAATGTAATATTTTTTAAATTTTGCATTTAACTTACTTTTATTAAATTTTAATTTACATTTAACATATTTTTTATTAAATTTTATTTCGTTTTATACTTATAAATTTCATATGAATATTATTTGATTTTAAATATTCTTATTATATTTATAAATAATTAAAAATTTTAAATTAAACTTATTTTTGTCATTAATTCATAAACAAACTTTTATATTTTACATTAAATATATTTTTCATTAAATTTAAATTTGTATTAAACTTATAAAAATTGCATCTTTATAATTAAATATAATATAATTTAATTTTGAATTAAACTTATTTTTATTAAATTTAATTTTACATTAAACCTATTTAAAACATATTTTGCATTCATTTTTTTTATATATTTCTTATATTAAAAATAATATTTATTTTTAAATTAATCTTATAATCGCTATAAATAATTTAAAATTTTGACTTAAATTTAAATTTTTTATTAATTCATAAATAAATTTTATAATTTACATTAAATATATTTAATTACATTTAAATTTGTATATCACATATTAAAATTGCATTTTTTCTATAAATATAATATAATTTATATTTATATTTATATTAAACTTTTTATAATTATATTTTCTCTTTTTAATATAATATAATTAAATTTAATATTTGTATTAAACTTATTAAAAATAAATTTTACATTTTATTTATTTTTTACTTATTTATTTCTTATATTAAGAATATTACTTGTTTTTTAAATATTCTTATAATGTTTACAAATAATTTTAAATGTTAAATTAATTTATTTTTAAATATTTTATATTGTATATAAATAATTTTTAATTTTAAATTAAAGTTATATTAAAACATTAATTCATAAAAACATTTTTATATTTTTATAAAATTAAATTTTCTTTTATTAAATTTATTAATATTTTTTTATTTAATCAAATATAAATTTAATTTATATTAAATATTAATTTTGTATTAAACTTATTTTCATTAAATTTAAATTTGTATTAATTTTTTTTAAAAACATATTTTGAATTATATTTTGTTTAGTTTTTTACTAATATATTTATTATATTATATAAAAATATTATTTATTTTAAAATTATTCTTATAATATTTATAAATAATTTTTAATTAAACTTATATTTATTATTAATTCATAAACAAATTTTTATATTTTGCATTTGTATTAATCATATTAAAATTTTATTTTTTTTATTTAATCTAATATAATTTTATATGCATGATATAAATTTTAATTTTTTTTTATGAATTATAGATTTTAAAAATTATAAGAATTCAAATTTATTTAATTTATTTTTTAGTTTAGTAATAAATAAACTTAAATCTTATCTTTTGTTTTACGGTAAATATTAAAAATATTATTAGAATTTCTATTAGATTTATTAATATCTTATTTTACATTTTTTCTATACATTAAATTTTAATTGGAGGATATTATTATAATCCTCATTCATCATATATTAACGTTTATTAGGTGAAGTAAGTTTCTTTTCACCCTATTTAAATTTTTATTATCATATTTCTATTTTAGATGTATGATATAATTTTATGCATTATATGTTTAGTTTAAGATCCATGAAATAAATTTTATTTTTGTTATGCATTATAGATTTTAAGACTTATAAGAATTCAAATTTAAATAATCCAATTTTTAGTTTAGAAATAAATAAACATATATCTTATTATTAGTTTTAGTTTAACTTTGTAAAATGTTGAAAATATTATTAGAATTTGTATTAGATTTATCTTCTTTTACATTTTTCTAATTTAATTTTTAAATACAATAAATTTAAACCAAAATTATTACTTTATTTAATTTTATTTTAAACATAATAATCATTATTTTTTTATAAATTTGATTTCTCATTAAATCTAAATATTTTACATTAAACATATTTTTATTAATTTAAACTTACATTTAACTTATAAAAAAAATACATGTTTTCTATTTAATCTAATATAATATAAATGTTAAACTCACTAGAATTGAAAACATTGTAATCAAATAATTCATTTACGTTTTTAGTTTTTTAGTTTTTACTCAGAATGTTACGACTTCAAAATCATTCTAGGCCTGTCTAGAATAATCTCTTAAACTTGTGATTTTTTTTTCCATTTTAGGAATTTTTAATGAAATGACGCTAAGCCGTTTTTCAAAAAAAATATATATATTATATAAATTTTGCATTTAACTTATTTTTATTAAATTTAAATATGCATTTAACTTATATATTTTTTAAAAATTATTACTTGTATATTTCTTAAAAATATTTTTTTAAATATTCTTATTATTTATTTTTTTTATAAATAATTTTAAATTTTAAATTAAACTTAATTTATCATTAATTCAAAAACAATTTTTCATATTTTGCAAACTTATAAAAAAATATTTTTTCAATTTAATTTAATCTAATTTAAATTTTATATTAAATTTATTTTCATTAAATTTAAATTTGTATTAAAACTATTTAAAACATATTTTACATTTAATATTTATTTAGATTTACTTATATATATATATTATTAAAAATAATAATAAGTTTTTTAAATAATATTATAATGTTAATAAATAATTTAAATTTTTTACTAAAGTTAAATTTATTATTAATTCATAAATAAATTTTATATTTTATATTGAATATATTTAATTAAATTTAAATTTGAATTAAACTTATAAAAAATTTATATTTCATATAAATATAATAAAATTAAAATTAGTATTAAATTTTTTATAATTATTTTTTAATAATCAAATATAATTTAAATTTTTATATAATAATTTTTTAAGTATTCTTATAATATTTATAAATAGTTTTAAAATTTTAATTAAACTCATATTATCATTAATTCATAAACACATTTACATATTTTTGCACTAAATGTATTTTCATTACATTTAAATTACATTAAACTTATTAATATTGCATTTTTTATATTTAATCTAATATAATTTAAATTTTGTATTAAACTTACTTTCATTAAATTTAATTTTGGATCAAGCTTATTATAAACATATTTTTTTTATTAAATTTTAGATTTTTACTTATATATTTCTTATGTTAAGATTAATATTTATTTTTTAAAATAGTCTTACTATTTTTATAAATAATTTTGAATTAAACTTATATTTATCATTAAATCATAAACAAACTTTTATATTTTTTTACATTAAACTTATAAAAATTTCATTATTTCTATTTAATCTAATATAATTTAAATTTTGTAATAAACCTATTTTTATTAAATTTAAATTTGTATTAATTATATTAAACATTTATTTTGCATTAATGTTTATTTAGTTTTTTTACTTATATATTTATTATATTATTTATTTTTTTAAATATTCTTATTATAAATATAAATAATTTTAAATTAGTCTTATATTTATCACAAATTCATAAACAAAATTGTTTATTTTTATTAAAATTAAATTTTATATTATTATTAAATAATAAACCAATATATGAGAAAATAGACCATAATTCGAACACGCTACCATTTTGTGCTTTATAATGCGAAAGATTCAAGACAACTAAAAGGAGATCTTTAGGAAATGTCCTAAAACATTTTGTAAGTAGAGGTATGAGGTATTTTTGTATTACAATAATAGTGAAGGTCCGAGAATGCACCTACCACGTACCAGGTGAAACAATTTAAATAAATTCAAGAAACGATAATCTAGTTGGATCAATACCAAGATGAAGTGTGTTGTCCGAAATGTCCGGTTACAAACTACTCATGAAGATCAATGTAAGGTTTGTTGTCTAAAATTTTAAGTAAAAATTTGAATAGAAAGATTAAAAGAAAATATAATTTTTTTAAACTTGCAAGATTCTTCCAAATATAGAGATTCCAGTTGTGATAATATCATCAAAGAATGTATTTGATCAAATTGACAGACAAATATTATTAATTGATTGTTTTTCTATGAACTAAGAAATTGTTACTTCTTATGGTAACTTCTACAAAGTCATTAATGATCCTCTAAATTCCTTATTTGAATCGGAGCTTGGTCATCATCTTCTACCTACTAGTACCAATGCCACATCTCATCTTTTTGTCTATGATTTTTTGTCAATAAATCTTTTTGAAGTTATTTCCTAACATTTATGCATTTGATTATGAGGGATCACAGAATTCCTTGGAGAATTCCTTGGTGGGTTTTAGCTCTAATGATCAGAATAGACTAGCAACCGACACTAAACATTCCAGTTATTGGCTATATATCGAATGTTAATGGACCTTTGAAAACACAATTGGATGGTAAACTCCCCATATGAAGGATTTTTTTGTATTCGCTCAAGTTATTTTCTATAAGGTAAAATAGACCTAATTAAAATTTGAAATTTATTTTCTAGTTTCTGATTTTGTTTGAATTTGATAAATTGTTGTGATACATTTATCACGACATTGTTTTACAATTTTGAATATTAGTCTGATGAAAAAGTGATTTGTTTGTTTCTCATTGTGTTTCATAAATGCCTTCATTCAAAGGGTTTTAGTAAATTTTCTACATCAATTTGTTAATAGTAGTTAAGCTGGTTTTCATTTTCATCCTCTACCTTGTTTTCCAAGAGGGAATTCTTGAGCACCTGGTTGATCATTTCTCTTTGGGAACGGTATAATGCGAGACATTGGCAACTTGTACTTCCTGAAATAGGGAGAAACATTACAAATCAATCCTCATTTGGAAACACTTATAACTTTTGTTTCCTTATTTGACTTATAACAAAAGTAAGCATTTGTTATAAGTCAAGAATTTCATCAAATTGCCCTTAATAATGTTAAATGTTCAGCCTAAAGAGGAAATAATAAGCAAAATTGAAAGTGATAAATACAGATGAAGCATATATGAGATGATTACATTAACCATAATCAAGCAAAACTATACCCCTATCACTTCTTCCACGTTTGACTTCGAATTAAAGTAATTTAACAAATTGAAGAAAATATTAATTGTAGAAATTGTGCTATTTTATTATAATTGCTGAATAATCATTAAGTAGACAATATTCAGTCATGTACCATCATAGAGATATTGGATTTGTACAAGCAAAACTGTACCGTCACTTCTTCTACATTTGACTTCGAATTAAAATAATTTAACAAATTGAAGAAAATATTAATTTTAGAAATTGTGCTATTTTATTCTAATTGCTGAATAATCATTAAGTAGACAAGATTCAGTTATGTACCATCATAGAGATATTGGATTTGTACAAGGGTTGTTGATGAAACGAGAATGGCCAAGATCCTTAGAGGAGATAAACCAGATAATAGTATTTATTTCATTGGTTACTCCAAATAATACCTACTCTATTATTTATAAGCTACTAACCGACTAACTTTGATAATGACCATAATACCCTTACTAACCCTTATACTAGTACTTATATATCCTACTACTGCCGATACAGGTGTTTGGTTAAGGGTACACGTCTAAAATACATTAAACGTATTCTTTACAACACTGAATTAGACGTATGCGTCTAATGGACCCATCCGTCTAATAGACGTTTAGTTGTATGGATTTGTGTAGTAAGAAAAACGTCTAACTAGGTGTCGATTAGACTGATCAAGGACAGTTGTCCCACGTGAAGAGCTATCTATTTTTCCCGCTCAAATATTAAACAGTCATCTTCTAACAACATCAAGACACGTGTCTTTCAAGTTAAGAGAGAATGACTGATATACCCTCATTTTAATGATGACTCTTTGGAAAGGAAGTCTAAGATTAATTGATGAGCTATACCCCTAAGAAAAGTGACGATTATTCTATATATCTCTTCTCTATCTATATAAGGACAGTTGTGCATGAGATTGAAAGCTTTTCATCTCTTGAGATTCTTAAGAACCCTAGTTTTCTTTGCATCTCTATCTCAAAACCTCTCTTAATCTTGTGTATGTTCATACTTTTCTGAAAAATGGTGAACAAAAGAATCACGCTGGGTCATTGAACATTGCAGGTAGATTTTCCATCGGTCACACTTTCGATCAGCCGGAAGTGGTGGATATGTTCAGAACCCTAGAGTATTCTGGTCTAAGAAAGTATCTTGGAGGTCCTTTTATATTCTACGAAAAGGAAGTTCGCGAGTTTTTCAAATCTGCAACAATGGTAGGCGACTCTATTGTAGCAACCGTTAACGACGTGGAAATATCTTTCGACGAGACTGTATATGCAGAGTTCTTTGAACTTCCGACGGAGGGTCATACGTTCGACATGCTTCTCCCATCAGAAATAATGCAAGAAATGAAGAAGGTTCTTTCTACTAATGGCTCGGCTATTCATGTAAATGGAAGTAAGAAGGTCCTCAAACCTCTTTTTCTTTTTCTAAACGATGTGATAGCAAAAGCACTCCAAGAAA
The DNA here is from genome assembly GCF_907164915.1 of Impatiens glandulifera. Taxonomy (NCBI): domain Eukaryota; kingdom Viridiplantae; phylum Streptophyta; class Magnoliopsida; order Ericales; family Balsaminaceae; genus Impatiens; species Impatiens glandulifera. The sequence goes on along the minus strand of NC_061862.1, from coordinate 71,666,259 downwards.
AGGTTGGTTCCTTCAATCTTTATAGTCAAGATTGTTTTGACTATATGTGCGCCATCTCAAAGGGAATCCTGGTAAACTGGGCTTCAACTCTATTTCGGAACCTTAGCTTTTCTATCAACCAGGCGAACAAGGAAAGCATAACGTTCGCGGCTCAACTAAGTCAATTATTGGAGCATTTGGGGGTTCCGATGAGTGAACCTGAGCAGATCAACTCTCCCAGAGTATTCTCTACACCCTGATGAGAATGAAGAACAATATGGAAGCTCCCTCCGGTGCCTCTAGTCAACAGACATGTGGTAGGCCTGCTACTCGATCCAGACAGTCGTCTGCTTCTATTATGTCAACGGGGCGAAGAGATCAAAGACCATCAATGAATCAGAGGCCAGTTCCTCTAGTCTGAAAAACTCTTCAAAGAAGGATTCTGAATCAGTCGATTCAAGAATCAGGCAAAGTCCATGTGTACTTGCTTCTACCCTCTGTCCTCTCCAGCGACCATCTTGAGAAAGCCCTCGAGATCCTGTGTCTCGAAAGAAAAGAAGTCTAAGGCGCCCCGTGCGTCTAAATCAATGAAGGTAACCTCTTCTAGACCCTTGGCCGATGTTCCCAAGTTTAATGTTCCTGTGATGGAACAAGTTGAATCTATTTTCATTCAAAAAGAATCTGCTGAAGGGCCCGCTGTTGAGTCAGCTGATCCGAATATTGAAAATATTGACAGGACCGAGTCTCCCGTTAATCAACCTGATCAAGTAGCCGCAGGTGCTATAGAGATTGTTCAACCAGAACAAGGTGTAGTTCTTACCCTTGTTGCTGGTAATTCTGCTGAAAAGAAGTCCTCTGTTTCTATCAGAGAGTCTCCCTCGTTAAATCTCATTTCTAATGATTCCTTAGTAACCGGGAATGTAACTCGTGGAGAGCTCCCTGCTGAACTTTGCAAGAAACCCCAATCTGCGTATGAGTTGATGCGTTCCACAAGGCTGTCGTGTGGAATTGTATTTAGTGAACCAAGACATGCTCCAAAACCTATCGATGTTGCTGGAAAAGGTAAGAATATTGCAACAGATGTTAATGAAGATGTTTCAGAGGCAACAAGTATTATTGACCTCGTGTTGGATCAAGTCAAAGTCATTGCCGCTGAAAAGATTGAAATTTATGAATCCTGGATCCTATAAAGATTGTCTGTCAAGTATGATGAAGCCTTAACGAATTCTGAAATAATTTTTGAATGGAAAAGGCGTGTAGCCAATGAAAAGAAGGTTCTCAAGTGGGCCAAAACTTCAGATGTTCCTGAAGCTCTGAAGAGAAAGGACCTTGTTAAAGCTTGTTTAAGAGGAAGAGCCTTATTTCTCATTCTTGAAGTCAGAAAGGCAAATTTTAATCCCATTGAGAAAGGCTCTGAAGTGGAAGTGAAAGTTTTAAAAAGACTAGACGACATCATGGCTAATTACGTCTTGGTGGTTATCCGATACGTTCATGGCGCTAACTGATTTGGAGCAAATTTTCTCGATAATGATGAACCAATGGATATTCCTGATGATAACGATGATACAGATGAGCGAGATGATGCTCTCCTGATTGAATTTAGGAGTCTTTCTGGTGAAGAAATACGTCTTTTGGATCAACCTGTTCAAAAGTATCCTCATTTAGAAGAAGAAGTGATTGTTCAAGAGTCTGAACAAGCTCTTCTAACTCAAGAAGAAGAAGTTGTTGAAGAAGATGTTATTGAGGAGTTTGCTCAAGCTCCTAATGATGAAGAAGTTGTGATATCCCCTGTTGTAAGAACAGAGGAAACCCAAGAGAAGGAGGATGAATTAACTCAGCCATAAATTATCAGATGTGAAGGGGAACCGTTCAATGACAAAGATGCTGAAGAAGAGAGTTCCTCATCTGAGGAGGAACATAATCAAAATGCTTGTTATGTCAGGCCTCTTCCATTCCCTAAGATCAATGTCGCAAATGTTCATAAAAATATCAACAATCCTCTTCACTACAAGGGAAATCTGTATGAAAGATTTCAGAGAGCTGAAAGGGAATTGGAAGAAGAAAAGCTGAATAAAACTGGGAATATGTCTGAGAAGGATCAACCGGAGCAATCCCTGTAAATTCATACCCATTTTGATCATATTCAGAGTATGGCAGCAGAATCTCAAGAAGATTCATCTAATGAAGAATCCTCCGTTGAGGGTATCAAGCTTATAAAGTCTATGACGTATGTACTCTCCTCTCTTCAGAAGAACGAGGTATATATGGGATCAAATATGATAAAGGTTATGAATACCCAGAAAGAAGAAAGAAAGGGATTTGCTGATTTTGTCAATGTTCTTAATGAATTGGACAATACTCTAAAGAAGAATACGTATGAGACTCACATCTCAAATTCAAATTTCTCCAAATTCTAAAAGAAGCTCTACAGTCGTCAATCTGAAATGATGGACATTGAAAGGCACATCAATGATGATCGTCATAGAGAAACTATGGAAGAACACAGTTTGGTGAAAAACTAGATGGTATAAATTCAAGGATGCTTAAGAAGAACAGATGGTGAACGACTGGAGTATGCTGACTCTATTGCAAGAAAATTTCAAGCAAAAGAGAATGCAAAAGTTGATGCTGAAAAAGAACAACCTCGTATCACCCAAGGTGAGTCAAGTAGAAGAAGTGACGGTGTGTCAACCGGCACAAGATATAAGCGAGCGCCGAGCAACGATGAAAATCCAAAGCCTACTAAAAGGGGCGGAGGTCGAAGATGTAGTGATCGTGGAGGCCGAAGAAGTGGTGGTGGTCATGGTAGACAATCTGGTATTGATCAAAGAAGTCGTTCTAGTGGCGGTGATCGTGGTGGGAGATCAAGTGGAAGCGGTCGTGGTGGTCGCATTCTTCCTCCTTTTCTAAATCTGTTAATCGGTCAAGATATGAGCCCAATTGATCCTCGAGTAAAAAGGGAAGAACAATAATTTCTTATCTCCTACTCTGTTGAGTTTCTCAAACTATGTTTCCTTGATTATGTTCTGAATATTAGTTTTGGAAGTCTATGAAGTTTGTTGTAAGTGAACAGAAGTTTATTTGTATGATGAATGCGTATTTTATTATATATATATATATGTAGGTTTTCAATTTCATCATCAAAAAGGAGGAAAATTGTTGGGTCAAATTATTTTGACTAAGTGTTGAAATAGTTTGACTACTAGGATTTTGTTGATGAAATGATTTATGCGTTTTGATGTAGGTGTATCGAAATCAAATTTCATGACACTTGGTTCTAATAAGGTTCATTAGACCGATTTGGCATTAGATGCAGAGTTAGACGTGCAGTGTAACTAGCAAAGTTAGACGTATAGTCAAACTAAGCGGTGTTAGACGTGCAGTCTAACTAGAGGAATTAAACGTGCAGTCTAACTCAGTGGAGTTAGACGTGCAGTCTAATAGACTCCGGAATTAGACGTGCAGTCTAACTCGTGGAGTTAGACGTGCAAGCTAATGAACTCGTAATTAGACGTGCAATCTAACTCGTGGAGTTAGACGTGCAGTCTAACTTAGCGGTGTTAGACGTGCAGTCCAATATATTCGGAATTAGACGTGCAGTCTAACTCAACGGAGTTAGACGTGCAGTATAATATATTCGGAATTAGACGTGTAGTCTAACTCGTGGAGTTAGACATGTAGTCTAATATATTTAGAATTAGACGTGCAATCTAACTCAGCAGAGTTAGACGTGTAGTCTAATATATTCGGAATTAGACGTGTAGTCTAACTCAGCGGAGTTAGACGTGCAGTCTAACTCAGCGGAGTTAGACGTGCAGTCTAATATATTCGGAATTAGATGTGCAGTCTAACTCGTGGAGTTAGACGTGTAGTCTAATATATTTGGAATTAGACGTGCAGTCTAACTCAGCGGAGTTAGACATACAGTCTAATGGAAAGAGAAAGTTAGACGAGTAGTCTAACTCTTTCAGACAAGTCTGAAGTAGAACCGTAATTAGACGTGCAGTCTAACTCGTGGAGTTAGACGTGCAGTCTAATGGAGCCGTAATTAGACGTGCAGTCTAACTTGTGGAGTTAGACGTGCAGTCTAATAAAACCTGAAAGTTAGACGTGTAGTCTAACTCCTTCAGACAAGTCTGAAGTAGAACCGTAATTAGACGTGCAGTTTAACTCGTGGAGTTAGACGTGCAGTCTAATAGAACCTGAAAGTTAGACGTGTAGTCTAACTCCTTCAAACAAGTCTGAAGTAGAACCGGAATTAGACGTGCAGTCTAACTCGTGGAGTTAGACGTGCAGTCTAATGGTTTGTGAAAGATTAGACGTGTAGTCTAATTGGTGAAAGCTAGACGGGTAGTCTAACTCCTTCAGATTAGTCTGAAGTGATTGTAATTAGACGTAAGTCTAATCCCATTAGACCAGGTGGTCTAATGGATTCTGCTCTTAGACGGGGGGACATTTGATTTCATTAGACGAGGTCGTCTAACTGAAATACGTGTAATGCTATGCTTAAGCACTATGCTTGAAGCTAGCACCCGCCTACCCACGTGCTATAGATGTACTCTACTCCTGCTCCACTTTCTAGTGAAGATCAGTACGATAACTATACGCAACCAACTAATGAATGTCACGTAAGATAATTTCCCTCACATTACTTATTTTGTAGGTACATTTATGATGGAATATTCGACGCACTACCAGTTGGTGTACGGCCACGATCTCTGTGCTCAGAACCTGTTGTGTACTATGTAGGCTTTCCAATGGAAGAGTGTCACGTATCATTCTGAAGATTCGACCGTTAGTCTATGCCCAGTATTTATCAAATCTCAAAGGCAACAAACAAATAGAGAACAACACAACAATCTGTCGATCATCTTGCTCACTAAAACTACTGAGAAATCTATTCTTTGAATATTAAAGCTGTAAGTTGCTTTTCTGATTGTACTATGTGTGAATCAAGAGAGAGTTAGAAACAAAAACATCTTTAGCTGAGTGATATTATTCATCTTGTAAATTGAGCAAAGTGTGTTCTGTTCAATAGTGAGCTAAGTGTGTGCAAACTATATTTGATTCGAATCATATTATAGTGAATCATTCCGGTGGTTGGAAGAAGGAGTGACGTAGGAGAGTTTGCTCCGAACATCCATAAACAAACTGCTGTGTCTTTTCATTTCTGTCATCTTCACATTCTTCATCTTGAGCTTCAAACCTAAGTAAACAATTTCGCCTTGATTCTGTTTCAAGTGTTTACAAGGGTTTGCGTATAATAGAAAGCGAATTAAATTTCTAACAAGATTTATTTCAAACAGTTTTTCATAAGCATTCATCAATCGCCAGACCCCGTCTTTATTGATAAAGTCGATCCTATCAATAAGTTTATTTCCTGATTTAGCATACTAGTTAAACATGTTTTGGTCTTCCTTCTTGCTTTTACTCTCATTTATACATGTTTAGGCAAATCCAAAACATCGTAAGAAAAAACTACAAAACTGATGCACCTGCAAACTAATAAGAATGCTATGATCTAAGTATCACAGTAAATACAAGTGCACTATGATGATCATTCCATATACCGAAAAACTCACAGAGGATTTTAGTCATAAAGTTTTCTTTAGAACAATTACTTCTGAAATGTTACCCAAAATGCTTTTGAACATTGTAGTTCAGTTATCACATAAAAAACTACAGTATAACTGAGTAGTAGAACCAATGTAGCAACATGGATTATAACATAATTATCTTGGTCACCTATTCTACTTCGTTGCTTCCCAGATGGGATTAGTGTTTCCAGTTGACTTATCAACTGACCTGATATTTGCAGCCAATTCAAAAAATCAATTTCGGCATAGAACATTATGCAAACAAGATGATATTAGCTCAATTGAAATTATAGAATCTTCCAATAATGAACATATGTTGCTTCACTTTCAGAAAGCTCTTTAGCTCGAGTGTACAAAACCCTAAGATTTGCCAAGGTGTTATCCCCAGGCTTCTCAACCATCTCAGGTGCTGCATTACATTAGCAACAAGAGAAAATAAAATTACAATGCAAGGGGGTTAAACAAAGACAATAAAAGCGAAAATATTAACTATTTCTTCAAAAGGTTTTATCAAGAGAAGACAAATTCATAATCCATATGTTCATCTAAATCATTGTATAAAGTCCAACTATAAAGTAACTCTAAGTTTAACTTCATTTATATCAAAAAAGCCTTAAAATACGAACATAAATTGAAGACGAGATTGAGAAAAGTAAGGTTTTGAGATAACTACTCACTGGATTGAAGTTTCTTGTGCAATTTATTTATGGAAATGAGATCCTCTTCCTGATCTTTCCGTAGCCGATCGAGTTCCTTGGAGTTATCCACAATTCCAGCAACATCAGGTACTGAAGACATCTTCGTAGTCTACTGGTTGATGTTTCGAGAAAGCAACAGAAACTCTCTTCTTCATCTTCCTCCAAAAGCCTACTCCTCGATCGAATTGCTAGTTTGGACAGTGAGAAGATATCGGTGGAATCAAGAAAGAGAAAGGAAGGTCTAAATTTGAAGCGAAATCTGACTTTTTGGGATTCCTGACAGAATTTTCAAATTGGAACGATTTGCGTTGGTTAAATTTAGGGATTTCCTTTCTTACCTATTTTTTTAATTCTATAATATGTTTTTAAATTGATTATTTTTTCAATTAATTCAATTGTGGATAATTTAATTTAAGATATTTGATTAATATTTGATTGAAATAAAAATCCATTTTTTTCTCAAAAATAAAATAAAATAATAATACCTAAAAATCTCTCTAATCAGTCTTGAAGGGGACATTGTGTACATAATCATCTTTAGGAATCATAATCATTATATAGTGTAATAGCTTGTTTACTAATCTAATTTACAGAAATTTCGTGTTTAACTCAATTGGAGGTCAAATTTGTATGATGATGTCAAATTTGTTTAGTCCGCTACTAACGACAAAAAAAAGTGAATGTTTATTGCTTTCCACTTCAAAATGTCAAATAATAATTCGAGGATGTTAAAAAAAAGAACGTGTAAGGAGTATATTATGAATAAATTTTCATAAAAATTTAAAATTTTAGATTAAAACAGATTTCACTAAGAAAATTATAAAATTTAGATGTGGGGAAAATTAGGTAATGGTTATATTCCATTTTTCGATGTTGATACTTCGCGTAAAATAAGCCTACCTAATTGAAAATATATCATTGAATTACAACTAAGTTTGAAATGAGACCAGACCAAATATTTTTCATCCAATTAGATTAAGGGTGTGTTTGGTGAGGGGAATTGGAATTGGAATTGGAATTGGAATTGGAATTGGCATTGGAATTCTAATTCCAATTCCATGAGAATTGGCATTGAATTACAATTCAATTCCTATGTTTGGAAAAATTATAGAATTGTAATTCAATTTCAATTCATATATTTGGGAAAATGATAGAATTGTAATTCAATTCTAATTCCTATAGTTGTAAAATAAAATATCGGTTCAAAATATTAATTTTTTAAATATGTTTTCACGTTTAACATGATTTTCACACGTTTTAACAAGTTTAACACGTTTTTAACGTTTTTGGCACGTTTTTAACATGTTTAATACGTTTTTCACACGTTTAACATTTTTTTCACATTTTCACACGTTTAACACGTTTTTGGCATGTCTAACACGTTTTACATATTTTTGACATGCTTAACACGTTTTTTCACGTTTTGGCACATTTAACACGTTTTTCACGTTTTTCATACGTTTTAACACATTTTTCACGTTTTTCACACGTTTTCACAAGTTTTTCACATGTTTTAACACGTTTTCATGTTTTCACACGTTTTTCACATGTTTTAACAAGTATAACACGTTTTTCACACATTTTATCAAGTTCAACACGTTTTTCATATTTATCACACGTTTTTTACGTTTTTCACACGTCTTCACACATTTTAACAAGTTTAACACGTTTTTCACGTTTTTGGCACATTTTTAACTTGTTTAATACGTTTTTCACACGTTTAACATGTTTTTCACGTTTTTCACACGTTTAACATGTTTTTGGCATGTCTAACACGTTTTACACATTTTTGACATGTTTAACACGTTTTGGCACATTTAACACGTTTTTCACGTTTAACATGTTTTTCACACGATAAACATGTTTTTCACGTTTTCATACGTTTTTCACACGTTTTAACACATTTTCATGGTCTTCACACGTTTTTCACGTTTTTCGCACGTTTTTCACGTTTTCACATGTTTTTCACATTTTTAATACGTTTTCCACACGTTTTAACAAGTATAACACGTTTTTCACGTTTTTCACACGTTTTCACACATTTTTCACATTCTTCACACGTTTTAACAAGTTTAACACGTTTTTCACGTTTTCACATGTTTTCCACACATTTTTCACATGTTTTTCACCTTTGTCACACGTTTTTACACATTTGAACAAGTTTAACACGTTTTTCACGTTTTTGGCACATTTTTAATACGTTTAATACATTTTTCAAACATTCATCATGTTTTTTACGTTTTTCACACGTTTAACACGTTTTTGGCATGTCTAAAACATTTTACACATTCCAAACATGTGAAAAACTTGTTAAACATGCCAAAACGTGAAAAACGTGTTAAACGTGTCAAAAATGTGGTAAACGTGTCAAAACGTAAACAAAGGTGTTAAATGTGTCAAAAAAGTGAAAACGTGTTAAACGTGCCAAAAACGTAATAAACGTGTTAAATGTGTCAAAAACGTGAAAACGTGTTAAACGTGTCAAAAACTTATTAAAAATATGAAAAACTTGTTAAACGTGTCAAAACGAGCAAAATGTGCCAAAGTGTAAAAAATGTGTTAAACGTGTTAAAACGTGAAAATCATGTTAAACGTGTTAAACGTGTCAAGGACATGTTAAACGTGTCAAGGACGTGAAAAACGTGTTAAATGTGTCAAAAACGTATTAAACGTGTCAAGGATGTGAAAAACGTGTTAAATGTGTCAAACGTGTTAAACGTGTCAAAAACGTGTTAAACGTGCTAAAAATGTGTTAAACGTGTCAAAAACGTGTTAAACGTGTCAAGGACGTGTTAAACATGTCAAAGACGTGAAAAACGTGTTAAATGTGTCAAAAACGTGTTCAACGTGTCAAGGACGTGAAAACGTGTTAAATGTATCAAAACGTGTTAAACGTGTCAAAAACGTGTTAAACGTGCCAAAAACGTGTTAAACGTTTCAAAAACGTGTTAAACGTGTTAAGAACGTGAAAATCATGTTAAACGTGTTAAGAACGTGAAAATCATGTTAAACGTGTCAAGGGCGTGAAAAACGTGTTAAACGTGTTAAACGTGTCAAAAACGTGAAAATCGTGTTAAACGTGTCAAAAACGTGTTAAACGTGTCGATGACGTAAAAAACGTGTTAAATGTCTCAAAACGTGTTTAACGTGCCAAAATATGAAATTATGTTAAACGTGTGAAAAACGTGTTAAACGTGTTAAAAACGTGTTAAACGTGTTTAATATGTGAAAAACGTGTTAATTTGGAATTACAATTCCGACCTAAAAAGATTGGAATTGAGAACTATCAAATTACACTATATTGAATTCCATTGGAATTCTAATTCCAATTCCAATTCTTAATATTAAAGTGTCTAACAAACATAAGAATTGAATTGGACCCTCCAATTCCAATGCCAATGCCAATTCCAGGGTTATCAAACACACCCTAATTTTTTTAGGCACTGCAAGTTTATCCCATATGCACCAATGAATACTATTGTGGAATTGGAAATTACCTCACTAGAAATTTGTAATTTATTAAATAAAATCTTTTAAAGATGGTTTGTGATCTTAAAAACACTTTTAAACAAACATCTATATATATAATGATGCTTAATTTTTAAAGTGTCCGGATTGCCGGGTCGAGAATTGTGATTAATTTGGATACTTGGGTCGGATTGTGGGTTGACCCGCCTTTAAATTTAAAACGGTTAAAAATAAAATTAAAAATGCTAGAGGTATGTTTTGAACTTGCAACCTAACAAAACAAGTACAACTCTTTAACCAACTAGGCTATTAAGACTTTATATTTTAAATTCAACACCAAATTTGATAAACGCGGGACGTTTTAATATTAATATAAGTTTAACTTTTTAACTAATTAATATATAATGATGTTGAGTAAATGGATACTTGGGTCGGATTGTGGGTTGACCCGCCCATAAACTTAAAACGGTTAAAAATAAAATTAAAAATGTTATAAGTATGGTTCGAACTTGCAACATAACAAAACAAGTACAACCTTTTAATCAACTATGCTAATAACACTTTATATTTTAAATTCAACCCAAAATTTGATAAACGCGTGACATTTTAACAATATAAGCTCAATTTTTTAACTAACTAATCTATATATATATATATAATGATGCTTAGTTTTTAAAGTGTCCGGATTGCCGGGTCGAGAGCTGTGGTTAATTTGGATATATGTGAGAGTAAATGGATACTTAGGTCGGATTGTGGGTTGACCCGCCATAAACTTAAAACGGTTAAAAATAAAATTAAAAATGCTATAGGTATGGTTCGAACTTGCAACCTAAAAAAATAAGTACAACTTTTTGACCAACTAGGCTAATAACGCTTTATATTTTAAATTCAACCCAAAATTTGATAAACGCGTGACATTTTAACAATATAAGTTAAACTTTTTAACTAACTAATATATATATATATAATGATGCTTAATTTTTAAAGTGTCCGAATTTCCGGGTCGAGAGCTGTAGTTAATTTGGATATATGTGAGAGTAAATGGATACTTGAGTCGGATTGTGTGTTGACTCGCCTATAAAAATTTTACCGTAATATTTTTTCATGGTTTTTTATATTATTATTACTCGTGCAAATGCACGGGATACATACTAGTTTGTTATAGAAGTATTAACAATTTTGTGTTTTAGAGGATAGATGTCAAACCTACCAATGTTACATGTACCTAGTTTTGGATCATGAACAAATAATAAATAGTTAAGTTGTAGAACTCCCCAAGATAGAGAAACACCCTTTAACCAGATTTTAGTCTCCAAATTCTTGACCAGACTATTGAAATTCCATCTTAATTGAACATTTTCTCACTTATCATGGTAATTAATTAATTTAGAAGAAGAGTTGTTGTTTATTTGTTGGAATGATGATAAATATGTTGAAGATCATTGCAAAATTATATTCAAAATGATGACAATAGAAGAACACAAAAGATTTGAAACTCAAACACTTGAGGTGCACAAGGTGACAAAAGTTGTTTTTGTGTGATGGGTAAAACCATTTTGCTAATTATTGCACTAAACTTGGCCAAGGAGTATCTTTCAAATGTGAGCGGCAATTAATTTGATAATAACTTTCCAATGGTTGGAAAAGATTTGAAAGAAATCTATTACCCGAGATAGTGTTATTCTTCTTGCTCTTGCATATTATTTTTTTTTAATTTCACCTTTATCTAATGAAATAGCCTTAAGTTGATTTTTAATTTTTGTTGATCACAAATATTTGTGATATAACTTATTATAATTCATGTCATAACTTTGAACTAAACAAATTTTTAAATAATTCTTTAACAATATGTTGCAATATTTGCAATTTAATAGTTCAATAAAGTGTGTTTTATCCTTTGAAAAAAATAATTACATAAATGTTAAATCTCTTTACAATTTATTTTCATATTTTCAAAATATAAACTTCAAATTTACATGTGTACAAAGTTATAAAAACATTTTCTCTCTGAACTCATAAATATAAACTATTTAACATTAATCTAATCGAAAAAATGGATTATTGTTAATATGCATTGGACAACAATAACTCATATTTTCAAGTTAATAGAGGATTGTTAAAAAAACAAATAAATGAAACATTTTTACTTCTAAGTTGAGAGGAATATTCTAAATGATATAAAACATAAGATAGCCTCTTCTACACCATAACATTAGGATCATACCTATCTACTATTTCCATCCCAAGTCAATAATGTTGTTCTTCAATCAACATGTCTTCATTAATTGACACATTCACTCCTAATTATGAGTCTTATTTAAATTTAGAGTTGTTAAGATAAGAAAGGAAACACAAGTTCAGACAATGATGTAGTTATCAAGAAGTGAAAATGTAATAATCTCACATTTAAAATAAACATGAATACAATGAGAAAATATGAGTTATTGAATTTATTATATGATATATATTAATAAAAAGATATATGTCTATGATGGTTTATATAGTTGTATCTAAAATTACTTAGATGAAGGCATACATGAGTTTGATGTTCATATCTTTAAACTTGTAAAAGTTGAAAAAATATGTTACAACATCAAACACAAATATAGTGAAATCTTACTAACTCACAATTAAACTATAGAAACTATCATAAACATATACCTTACTATTAATACTTACAACATATCATAAATCTTGAAACACTTAAATTTATTTGTCGTATTCGTTTAAAGTGTGAAATTCTAACCTATTAATACTTGATAAAACAATATCTATAAGTGTCGATATTTTTTCTCTTTAACTAATGAAAATAATAAAGTCTCTTAAACATGAGAGAGTAATGTCAATGAACGGACAATAATAGTTGACAAGATGGAGACTTTTCGAATGTGTCTGTGGGATTACTTGTTGAATGATTCAAGGTAAGAAGACAATCCAATCAACTTTATTAATAGGTATAATAGTATTTAGTTAATATATACTCATTATGTCAATCTCTATACACCTACATCTACCATTTAACCAATAAAATTGAAAATATAAAATAATTGCATTACCTGTTAAATTGATGATCCTTAAAAGGCTAGATGAACGGAAGAAAGGGAAGTCAAAATTGTAGAAAATATTTGAGAGTGTGAGAATGAATGTTAAGATGACTTTTCAATATAAAGAGTATTCTAATTTACATAAAGATATGTATTTATAGAAAATAATAATGTTAATTATGCATTCAAGGTATAATAATATTTTAATGATATTTTCACAATATCTTGTCCTAATAATATTGTTAATATATTACTACTATCTAGGATAAGAAATAAATCAAAATTAAAATTCTATGACTGTTGTAATTTAAATTGAGATTCTATTAATAACTTTTATGAGTGTAAGAGAAAATTGATATGGTAATTAATCTATGGGCACATAATGTTTTCTTTAGATATTTATATATTCAATATTTCGATTCATTTCAATCATTATTTCATTAGAGTTTGAAGATATTTATTTATTATATTTTGAATATATAAAAGCATAATTCAAATTATCGTTATAGTTATAACTCAAGTATAAAAACAATGAAATAATTAAACACAATAAATTAACATAAAGAGGAAAACAAGGTGGAATCATTATTTTAGGTGTCACAATCAAATTATGAAAATTTAATTGGTCATGTTTATAATATTAATTACAATCTTTAAAAGGATGGATATCTAATAAGAGAAATACTTTCTTTTCAAATATCTTAATTATTGAAATATATATAATTTATATAATGTTAATTAATATAATTATATATAATTTAAATATTAAAATAAATAAATTTATGTCATATAAAATATAAAATTGCCAACATACATCTATTCTAAATTATAATATTTATTTTTTAAAAGTTGAAAGCGTACATTAACAAAATCTGAGTTAGATTTTAAATTACAAAATTATTTTATAATCAAATAATTTACCTTTAACAACTATTCATAATATTTGATTATTTATGTCAACTCCTAACTAAAATTAAAAACCGTGTAATTGAAATAAAATTTAAATTGAGGCGTAACGAATTGTACAATTAACTTTGATTTTAAAATTTATTTGATTCAATTAAAATTTTAAATGCAAAACTAATGCATGTAGTATAAGGATACATAATTTAAGTCATAAAAGTTGGTGTCTAAAGAATTAAAAATTATCCATACAATTTTCACTTAAAACTTTTTAAATTGAAATGAGAAAACGAGGGTAGGTGTTAAATTAAAGTAGAGTCATTAAAGTAGGAGATTGTAATAATATCTTAAACAAAATAAATATAATTATTTAAGGCGACTCTTATGTTATATTAACCTATTTCATTTACTTTACATGATAAAAAAATGAGTTTAATGCTCAGTTTGAGCCTTTGTTATCATAAAAATATGGAAATGATTAGTTTTCATAGTAAAATTAGTTAAATAAATTGTAATAGTTTGTTTACTATACTAATTTAAAACAAAATCCGTGTTTAACTCCGTTGGAGGCCAAATTTGTATGATGATGTTATATTTGCTTAGATGGCTACTAACGACAAATAAAATTGAATGTTTATTATTTTCCACTTTAAAATGTCAAATTATAATTCGAGTATTTTAAAAAAAAATAACGTGTCACGCATCATAAGTATATTATGAATAAATTTCTATAAGAAATTAAAGATCTTAGATTTTCAGGAGTTTCACTAAAGAAATTATAATTTTTTTTGGGGAAAAGAAATTATAAAATTTAGATGGTGGGGTAAAATCAGGTAATGATTATATTCCATTTCCGATGTTGATACCGCGCGTAATAAGCATACCTAATTGATAATATACCATTGAATTACAACAAAGATTGAACATGAGACCATACCATATATTATTATAATTTTCAACCAATTAGATTAGTTTTTTATTCACTTCAAGTTTATCCCATTTGCACCAATAAATACGATTGTGGAATTGGAAATTACCTCGCTAGAAATTTTAAATTTTTTGAATCAAATCCTTTAAAGATGGTTTGTGAGCTTAAAGAACACATTTAAACAAACCTTTGTTATAGGAGTATTAACTTTCCAATTTTGTGTTTTAGAGGATAGATTTCCAACCAACCAATGTAGAAACCTAGTTTTGGATCAACCAAATTGGAGGGAACCATCAACAAATAATAAATAATTAAGTTGTAGACCTCCCCGAGAAAGAGAAATAGCCTTTAACCAATTCTTAGTCACCACATTCTTGACAAGACTATTGAAATTCCATTGTAATTGAACATTTTCTCACTTGTAATGGTAATTAGTTAATTTAGAAGAAGAGTTGTTATTTATTTTTTGGAATGATGATAAATATATCGAAGATCATTGCAAAATTACATTCAAAATGATGACAATCCAAAAGAAGACAAAAGATTTGAAACTCAAAGTCTTGAGGTGGACAATGTGACAAAAGTTGTTTTGTAGGATGGGTAAAATCATTTTGCCAATTATTGCATTATTAAACTTGACTAACGAGTATTTTTTCGAATGGGAGCAGTACAGAAATTCGATAATAACTTTTCAATGGTTGAAAAGGATTTCAAAAGAAATCTATTACCCGAAATAGGGTTATTATTCTTGCTCTTGCATATTATAGTTTTTTAATTTCACCTTAATCTAATGGAATAGCCTTAAGTTAATTTTTTAATTTTTGTTGATCACAAATATTTTTGATATTTTATATTGATTAATATGTTGGATAATTTATAATAATTCATGTCACAATTTGAACTAAACAGATTTTTAAATTATTCTTTAACAATTGTTGTGATATTTGCAATTTAATATATCAATGAATTGTGTTTTATCCTTTGAAAAATAATAATTACATAATTGTTAAATCTCTTTACAAATTATTTTTATATTTTCAAAATACAAGCTTCAAATTTACATGTGTACAAAGTTAAAAAATTATTTTCTCTTTGAACTCATAAATATAAACAATTTAACGTTAATCTAATGAAAAAATGGATTATTATTAATATGTCTTGATCAACAATAACTCATATTTGCAAGTTAATAGAAGATTGTTAAAAAAACAAATAAATGAATCATTTTCACTTCTAAATTGAGAGAAATATTCTAAATGATATTAAACATAAGATAGCCTCTTCTACACAATAACATTAGGATTACACCTATCATGCTTCATGTGGCTTCCCAAAGTTCTCATCCATAATACTGAGGTAATTAACAATTTATTTAACAAATATCTACTCCTTCCAGTCAATAATGTTGTTTTTCAATCAACATGTCTTCATTTATTGACACACTCACTCAGAATTATGAGTCTTATTTAAATTTAGAGTAATTAAGATAAGAAATGGAACACAAGTTTAGACAATGATGTAATTATCAAGAAGTGAAAATGTAATAATCTCACACTTAAAATAAACATGAATAGAATGAGAAAATACGAGTTATTGAAGTTTATGATACGATGTGTATTAATAAAAAGTTATATGTCTATGGTTTATATAGTTGTATCATAAATTACATAGATTAAGGTATACATGAGTTTGATGTTCATATCTTTAAACTTGTTAAAGTTGAAAAAATATGTTACAACATTAAACACAAATATAGCAAAATCTTACTAACTCACAATTAAACTATATAAACTATCATAAACATATATCTTACTATTACTATTGATACTTACAACATATCATAAACCTCGAAACACTTGAATTTCTGTATCGTATTCGTCTAAAGTATAAAATTATAACCATTAATACTTGATAAAAACATTTACTATAAGTATCGATCTTTTTTTCTCTTTAATTACTGAAAATAATAAAGTCTCTTAAACATGAGAGAATAATGTCAATGAACAAAGACAAATTAATTAACAATAATAGTTGGCAAGTTGGAGAATTTTCGAATGTGTCTGCTGGGATTACTTGTTGATTCAAGATAAGGAGACAATCCAATCAACTTGATTAATAGAGATAATAGTATCTAGTTAATATATACTATTATGTCAATCTATATACATCTTCATCTAAATTGAAAATATAAAATAAGTGCATTATTGATGATCCTTAAAAGGCTAGATGGACTGAAGAAATGAAAGTCAAAATTGTAAAAAATATTTGAGAGTGTGAAAATGAATGTTAAGATGACTTCTATATTTATATACTTATAAAGAGTATTCTAATTTACCTAGAAATGATGTATTTATAGAAAATAATAATGTTAATTATGCATATAAGGTATAATAATATTTTAATGATATTTTCACAATATCTTGTCCTAATAATATTGTTAACATATTACTACTAGATAAAAAGTAAATCAAAATTAAAATTCTATGACGGTTATAATATAAATTTAGATTCTATTAATAACTTTTGTGAGTGTAAGAGAAAATTGATAGGGTAATTAATTTATGGGTACATAATCTTTTCTTTAAATATTTATATTTTCATTATTTACAAATTCATATGTAGTATGTTATTTGTTAGGTAAAATTGATGGAGATGTTAGAGCTAGAGGCCCTTACCTTGAGAGATTCGTGAATTGGAGGGATATTGAAATATTTTTATTTATTAAAATATTTAATTCATTATATAAAATACTAAAATATTATATATTTTAAATAATTATTTATTATTATTATTATATATTAATAACATTTTAAGTATTTTTATCAAAAAAAAAAAATCTTATCTCATCAAAATTATCACTAATTTTTATTTTATTAATTTATAATATTTTTTAAGAAATATTATAAACATATAATATACTAATATTAAAAATAAAAAATAATAATAATTTAACCTAAAAATTCAATTAAGTCGGTAACATAAAAATGAGCCACTAATACAAAAACAAATAAAAAAGTCACTCATTAATAATTATTTGATCTTTTAAATTGAAATTGAGGTGAGTGTAGCTTGTAACATTGAAATAATATATATAATAATATGATATAATTAAATGATTTGGTCTCCCTAAACACGCAACTTCTACCCATCCGTATAACATGTGCAACCAGGTACAAATAAAAAAAATCTGTAAGAACTTGTTTGATCTTAGTTATTTTTTGGATTTTTATCGGGTTTAAAAAACTTGTTTGATAGAAAATATATTATTTAAGATTTTTGTAGAATAAATTATCAAAATGTCCTTTTATATTAAAATTTAAATTAATATCATTATAATAAACTTTTTTAATATTTTAATTAATTAATTAAGTTAGGATGGTTAAAATTATAATAACTTAATAAAAAAATATATTTTTTGAATTAAAAAACCAAAAATACTTAAAATTAAATTATCTTGAAAGTGTGAGTTAGAGAAGGTAACAATAAAATTAATAATACTAGATAAACTTCTTTATGAAAAAACTTCAAATGAATTCACTTTATGAAAAATTATATATAATCAATTTTATTTTTATTTTTGTTAAACTGTGATATTTGATCTCTTAAAAATCATTCTTATCGCATAAATTATTTAAGACTTAATTAGTTCAGTGATAAAATACAAATTTTGTTAATAAAATCACGAGTAAGAGTCTTTATATAAAATCAGGATTACGACTTCGACATGGATAGAAATGTGTAGCTAATGATTTTAAACAAGTAATGATAAGATGCTATAAAAGAATAATCCATAAAAAAATAAACTTAACCTCTTGGCAGTGTGAAGACAAAAACTTTTGTTTAATTTTTTTCTCTCACAAATATTTCACCTATATAGAATCTTCCATAAAATGTTTGGACTTGCATAAAATTTATTAAAACTATGTTAAGATATTAAATTTATATAAATTAAATTAAATTCTATTTTCATCGATCAAAATTTCTTCAGCTAGCTAGACAAGCCATATCAAATCCAGATCATCATCCTTAAGAGATCAATACTAAGAGATCAATATGACCTTTTTTTTCTTCCCTCCAAAATAGGTTTTATTTTTAATTTACTCAAATTAAGATAATAACTTGAATTTAAAGGAATCAAACAAGTCCCCACCTACACTAAGACAAATATACTCTTTTGCATAAAAATCAATTTTTTATTTATTTAAATAATTATGGTACGAAAAGCTTGAAACCATAATTTTGCTGTTCAGAATACATTTTTTACTAAATTATTATTTGGGTTTAAATTTAAAACATTTTATTAAATAAGGTTCGAAGTTTAAGTTGAATCATTTGGAGCTCTAACATGTTTGTAATTTGAAGTTTTCCTAAATAAATGTTCAATAATAAATGTTCAATAGTCTGTTTTAATTGAAATTACTTTATTTTGTTTTTATTTAATTTCCACTTATCACATTACCTGAACCCTTAAAATAATTTTTTTTATATGATCAACTCTTCCACATTCTCCATCAAGCTTCATCTAATTCTCGTCATACCATTTTCTTCTTCTTTTCTTCTTCAAAACACCACCTTTCTTGGGACCCCACTTTTGTCTTAAGTCCTAACAACTAATTATATCATATTCAAATGTTAAAACCAAAATGAAATATTTCATTTTTCAAGCTTTATATAATTAAAGGTCCAAAATAACAAAAGAAAACCTATAAAAAGTACGAAAAATCAATTAACTAGAAGATTGTATTTCTTCTAGTAATGGTTAAAGCCAAAATAAATACACATGTGAATGAATAGACTTGTACAGAACTCAATACTTTAAAGAGAATACATTCAAATACAAATTACATATAAAAAATTGAAAAAGGGTGGTGCTTTGAAGAAAATGGGGTTTGATGGAGTAGAAGATGAAGGTCAATGCTCGATAGAGAATGTGAAGGAGGAGAGTGTTTGATTTTAAAAAAGTTTTATTTCAAGGGTCCAAGTAATATACTAAGTGACAATAGAATGAATGTTCATTTGAAGAAAAACCATGAGATGGTTAAATGTTTAATAGTTTGAACCCTAAATGGCTCAACTCAGAGTTCGATTGTATATAGAAATTGGACCATTTATTTTTATATATATGAGTTTAATTTTGTATTATTCATTGTGACGTTTTTTATACTCTTATATAGGCTTGTGGGAAATATGGTACTAATATATACAATAGAGTTTACAATATATTTAATTATCTTAGGTTAGGATTAGGTACTTAGGTCACCCTTATTTTCCTTAGAAGGGTCGGTTTGTACTACATTTATATGTTCTAAAAAAATTGAAAGTTAGATCACGATACTTCTATATTTATATAATATATAGGAGTATAGTATATATGTATATTATAATTAGTGTGACATAATTATTTAATTAACAAATTCTAAAAAGATATATGATAATATAAGCTATTGACTAGTTTTTGTCATTGACCCTCATAATTGGCCTTATCTAAAAGATATAATCAAACATGTACCATGCCATATACCTTATCAAAACAATATTTTTTATATTTTTTAAAGGATAAAATTATTTTATTATTCTAATTAATCGATTAAATCACAACTAAATATTAAAAATTTATAAAAAATAATTCAGTTCAATTTAGACATTATTTGTTATAAGTAAGACCAACTAAAAATATTTATCAAAAAAATCACCAAAAAAAATAACAACTCAAAACAAGTTTAACACATAGGAGACTCAAAATACTGGTGAATCAAGTTATTTTTATGTAATTCACTTGTTGATCAAAGAATTTTAGACATTTAAATTATTTTTTGTTATGTGCTATATCATCTCTGCTTCACTAATATTCACATCGTTTTTTTTTTAATTTTTCATCCAAATATCCAAAGAATATTGGTATATATATATATTTCTACACTATTACAAAATATTCAAAAAAAGATAATAGACTATTAATATTCAATCATTAATATTTTTAACCACTAAAAATATAATAGTGGGTTAAAAGGAATCAATCATGTATTCATGTCATATATATATATATATATATATATATAATATAATTTAGCATCCTATACAAAAAATATACTTGAAAATTCATCATCAAAACTTATAGTTATCATTTCAACTTTATTTATTCCTGCTACCACGACTATTTCATAAACAAATGATAATGCAGTTTCTTTTTCTACAATTGTGAAATTTGGTGTGTTTTAACCAATTTTTCTTTAAAAAAATGAAGTTGTAATCATTATTCCAACCCTCTAACTATAACTTTAATTTTTACCCATTAAATAGTAGATGATTGACCCATCATCCATGGAAGTTGTATTTGACCATTTCCTTTTTCTTTTACTTATTTTCATATTTTAATTAGAACATTTTGTATTTTAAAAAAATAGTATAGAATACTATCAATTTCCGTCTATAATTAAACCGACCATATAATTTGTTAAAATAAAGAAAATAAATATAATAATATGAAGTAAAATAATAAAATATAATGCAAGGATAAGATATGTGTATTGAGATCTCTAGTTTTATCTAAGATCCCAACTGGACTAATATATGTTTGGTAGATGTTAATATGAGCCCATTAAAAGTTTTATGGACCCAGATTTGATAGCTCAAATTCCGAGCTGATTTTTGTTATTGTATTTATATTATTTATAAGAGGGATGAGGAAGGCAACGACTGACACTAAGAGAGAAACAACAAATCCGACGTGATATGTCACATGTCTGTCACGGTGGAGGAAAAAAAATGAAATTGTGTTTCCCGCTCATCGAAAAAGAGTCTCTTTACCAGTTGCATCTCCTTGCGTTTCTTCTTCTTCTATTCTTGTTTCTATTCATTTGCTCTCACGTTCTTCTTCTTCTTCACTTCCGGCGGTGGATCTTCCGTTGTTTGCGTTCTTTTTATTGCCTTTCGGTTGCTCTTTACTAGTTAAGTCTTTTCGTTTGTGCAACCAAAATGACAAAAATAGGATTTTCGAAGCTCAATTTCATTTAAGTTTTTCAAGCTTCAAATTTTACGTTTTATTTTTTTAAGCTTTACATTTATCTCCAATTTGATTATCACGAATCACAGAAAGAAATCGTACTTCAACTAATTTAGTAATTAAAATAATATCAAAAAATCAAAATTATGTTAAATGGATAAAAAAGGTATAATAATGTCAAAGAAATATTAGACAGAGCAAAAAATAAATTAAACGGACAATTTTTTTTAAATGTTTCACAAGTATGTTAAATGGGCCAAAACGTGTTAAACATGTCAAAAACGTATAAAACGTGTCAAAATGTGTCAAAAGTGTCAAGACATGTTAAATGTGTCGTTAAACATGTCAAAACATGTTAAATGTGCCAAAAATGTGAAAACGTGTTAAATGTGCCAAAAACGTGTTTAATTTGCTAAAAATATGTTAAACGTGCCAAAAATGTGTTGAACTTGTCAAAACGTGTTGAACGTGCCAAAACGTGTTGAACGTGCCAAAACGTGTTAAACATGTTAAAAATGTATTAAAAGTGCAAAAAAATGTGTAAAACTTGTGAAAATGTGTTAAATATGCCAAAAATATGTTTAAACGTGTCAAAAACATGAAAAACATGTTAAACGTGTGAAAATGTGTTTTCATTGTGAAAACGTGTTAAATATGTCAAAAACGTGAAAAACGTGTAAAAACGTGTTAAACATGTCAAAATGTGTTAAACGTGTCAAAAACGTGAAAATAAATTTAAAAAATTAATATTTTGAACCAATATTTTATTTTTGAATTTAGGAAGTTAAAATATCGAACCAATATTTTTATTTTTAATATATTAAGTTAACATGTTGAATTGATTTTCAATGAAAATCGAAACTTAAAAAAAATTTGACCTTGAGATATCTTAATTAGTTTTGTCAAATTAATATTTAAAAAAATTAAATAATATATATTAAAATTACTTTTATAATATTTTATTTTATAAACATAGAAAATTGAGATTGAATTATAATTATATAATTTTTCAAAATATAGGAATTGAGATAAATTACAATTCTATATTTTATTATTATTATTTTTTATTATATATAAAAATAAAATTATACATATATATATATATATATATTAAATTATTAATATTATGTAACTTAATCTAAAAAATTAAAAAATTAAAATTATAATAAAAACTCATATAACATTTTATATTTAATTATATATATATATATTAAATTTAAATATTTTAAAAACATTGATATATAATAATAATAATAAAATGTTTTTGAGATCTAAGAAAAGATATTATAAAGATTCTCCATCAACAGAAAATTCAAAAAAAACCAAAATAATTCAAAAAAAAATCTTAACAGAAAATTTCGTAAATCTTAATCTAAACCTAAAAGCAACAAATAAGCAAAACCTAAATCTTAAGTAAATCTATAAAAACTATCTATAAGATATCTCTCTCACCCGTATATAAGCCCGTCTTCATTGGAATCGATTGACAAACAAATTTCCGACCGATTAAGTTGTGCCTGGCAACCAAATGCCGACCTCCATGTCTATTCCTCTTCTCCATCATCATTGCGGCGTTGGGGTTTGGTGGACTTCCGCAGTCGCGCTGTCTTTAGGGATGGTGGCTTATCGGCGCTGTCCTGGAGGATTCCCATCCGCGAGCCATAAGAAACAGTCGGTCTGCAAGGGGCGTCGGATTCTTGAAGTCCGCTAATCAGGTTATCTCATTCCTTTCTTTCCGATTACATTTGGACACAGATCTCGATCGATGATTTGATTAGAAAAATTGCTTATCAAATTCCTGTTTTGGATTCTTGGGTTAAGAGGATTAATCGATCGATCGAGCATCATCATGATGAAGCAAAGAAGATTCATAATCTTTTTCTTCATCATGTTTTTGTTTTTGTGTTATGGTAGCAGAAATGGGAGTACTGAATCATCGTCGCCCTCGCCCTCGCCCCAAAATATGACGATTCCGGCAGTTATAGCCTTTGGAGATTCCATTGTTGAAAACGGAAACAACAACAATCTCACAACTTTAGTCAAATGTAACTTCCCTCCCTATGGCACCGATTTCATCCATCAAATTCCCACAGGAAGGTTTTCCAACGGCAAGACTCCCGCTGACTTAATAGGTACGAAGAGTACTTAATCATTTCTTAATTTTTTTTAATTTAACTCTTTTTTACAAAAACTTGTGCATGATCATATTAAATGTGACCCAAGGGTAGAGATTTGTGCGGATCTTCATATGATGTTTTGTGGATTAATGTTTCATTTGATCTCTGTTGTTTTCATACTTTTTTCAGTTTTTTATATAGATTTGTTTGAAATGGTTTTTGTGGGGTTAATTTTTACCATATCAATCAAATGAAATGGTTTGTCATTTTAAATTAATAACATTCTGCATGATTTTGCAGCTGAGAAGCTGGGAATCAAAGAGTTACTTCCAGCTTACTTAGATCCAACCTTGCTCGATAATGATCTCCCAACCGGAGTGACATTTGCGTCTGGCTCCTCCGGCTACGATCCTCAAACGTCTCAAATAGCGGTACACATATTTAATGTTAATTTGATTGATTATGATTTGATTTAATTTTTGTATTTGGACGATGAATTAGTCTGTGATAACCAATGATGCAACAATTGGAGTTATTCAAAGAATACTTGAGAAAAATTAAAGGATTAGTAGGAGAGGAAAGAAGCAGTTTTATCTTGAGCAATAGCCTCTTTCTCGTGGTGGCTGGCTCCGACGATCTAACCAATAATTATTTCACCTTTCGCTTAAGAGAGGCTCAATATGACATCAACTCTTATACCGATCTCATGCTACCGATTTCATTAAGGTGGTCTTTTCTTTAATTATAATTCAATAATTTCCTTCATCCTACAAACTACTTACAATTTAGTTATATATTTTAATTTAGGGACTCTACGAATTGGGCGCTCGCAAGATTGCGGTTTTCAACGTGCCACCAATAGGGTGCCTTCCATCTCAAAGGACTCTAGGTGGGGTGGACTATTAAGGGTGTGTGCTTCACATTTATGGATCGCTTCCATCCATATACTATTTTGGTTCGTTCTTTTATTCTCTTCTTTTTTAGGTTTGTATTGTTTTATATGCTTTTACTCGTTAGTCTGTGTTTGATTGTCTTCAGTTTCTTTGTTTACTTTCTTTGTTTACTGTTGTTGTAAGTTTGGAAAATGACGTTAAATACTGTATTCACATGGAACCGTGGCCCACGACCAACAAATTTTATTTTTCAAAATCCTCAATTACTAATAATATCATGATAATAATGATATGATACCCTAAAATTGAATCGATTCTAGTACTGTTATCGGCGACATCTATACATTCAAAAGAGAATATTAATTTGGGAAAAGCAAAAAGAGATAGCAGATATAATCTAATTTGTATTTCTTCTCTAATCTTGAGATCAAAACACTCTGTTTTTCATTATATTAGGATCATTCATAATATATATTTTTCAGACAAGACAATCTGAAGTATAATTTTGAAGAGCACTTTTCATCATTTGAAGTATAATTTTGTGGTCAAAGCAGGCTTAGGGAGATCTTTCTTAAAAAAGACAATCTTATCCAATTGTTAGATGAAAATGATGAGGAAGATGAATAACTTGTGCCCACATTCATTCCTGATGTTGGTAAGTTTTTGCTTGCTAAAGCTGAATACATATGTTAAAATGGTCTTATCTTCTTATAATTTATTTTGTAATGATATACTTTACAGCTAAGGTAGAGGCTGCAAAACCCATTGCAACCAATGCTAAAACTATTGCCAAACCTGAAACATCTTCCAAGCAAAAGGTGAGCATTGTTGAGCCAAAAAAGGATAGCTCTGATGAATCTGATGAGGTAATTCATGTTTTATTGTTATTCAGATAATGTAAAAACTTTGAAGAAGGTTCTAATAGCCTATTTAATTCGTGGTTGTTGATTTAGGATATGGAGGGTGATTCTGATGACTCTGATGATGAAGAGGAAACCCCAACTCCCAAGAAGGTATCTTTTATTTTACTTTTTCTTTTCGGTTGCCAAATGTTTTTTTCGGGTCTGCTCTAATATGTTGACAATGTTTTCTATTGAAGCCTATTATTTATAAGAAGAGAGCCAATGATTCAGTTTCAAAGACTCCTGTTCAAGCTAAAAAGGCTAAGGTTGATACCACCCTTCAAAAAAATGAATGGTAAGCAAATTGGGTTTCAAAAAATCAATTTTTTCATTACATATCGACACAATTATGGATTGTTTTTGGATGATGCAAATATTATAAATTTCAGATGGGAAAAAGGTAGCTCATGTAGCTACTCATCCTGTAAAGCAAGCAAGAAAAACTCAAGTAGAAAACGTACAACAAAGCCGAAAATCTGATGCCAAAATCACTTGCAAATCCTGCACAAGTATGCTTACTTCTAAATGAATATGTTTTTGAATTTGCCACTTCGTTGTAACCTTTTGCATTATAAAATCTATTTGTAAATAATTTTTAATTTTTAATTAAAGTTTTTTTTTTTTTAAATATTCTTATAATGTTTATAAATAATTTTAAATTTTCAATTAAAGTTTTTTTTTAAAATATTTTATAATGTTTTTAAATAATTTTTAATTTTCAATTAAAATTATATTAAAACATTAATTCATAAAAACACTTTTATATTTTTATAAAATTAATTTTTCTTTTATTAAATTTATTAAAATTACATTTTTTTCTATTTAATCAAATATAATTTTAATTAATTTTAAATTTCGTATTAAACTGATTTTCATTAAATTTGAATATGTATTAAGTTTTTTAAAAATCATATTTTGAATTATATTTTGTTTAGTTTTTTACTTATATATTTATTATATTATATAAGAATATTATATATTTTAAAAATATTCTTATAATATTTATAATTAATTTTTAATTTTTAATTAAACTTATATTTATTATTAATTCATAAACAAATTTTTATATTTTGCATTATTAACAATCATATTAAAATTGCATTTTTTTTATTTAATCTAATATAATTTAAATTTTGTAAACTTACTTTTATAAAATTTAAATTTAGATTAAACTTATTAAAAATATATTTTGTAATAAATTTTATTTAGATTTATATATATATATATATATATATATATATATATATATATATATATATATATATTTTTTATTAAGAATATAACTTATTTTTCTAAATATTTTTATAATGTTTAGAAATAATTTTAAATTAAACTTATGTTTATCACTAATTCATAAAACTAAATTGTATATTTTTATTAAATTTAAATTTTGCATTAGTATTAAATAAAAAAATAATATTTGAGAAAAAATCAGACTTCGAAACACTCTGCCATTTTGTGCTTGACAATGCGAAAAATTCAAGACAACTAAAAGAAGATTTTTCGGAAATCTCAAAGAACATTGTGAAAGTAGAGTTATGAGGAATTTTCGCATTACAATAATAGTGAAGGTTCGAGAATTCATATACCACGTACCGGGTGCAACTATTTAAATAAATTCAGGAAACAATAATCTAGTTGGATGAAGTGTGTGGCTCAAAATGTCTGGTTACGAACTACTAATGAAGATCAAGGTAAGGTTTGCTGTCTAAAATTTTGAGTAAAAATTTGAACATAAAGAGAAAAGAAAATATAATTTTTTTAATTTATAGGGTTCTTCCAAAGAGATTACAGTTGTGATAATGTCATCAAAAAATGTATTGGATCGATTGACAGGTAAAAATTATTGATTGATTATTTTTTCTATAACTAATCAACTGTTACTTATGATCGTAACTTCTACCAAGCCAATAATGATCCTCTAAATTTCTTATTTGAATCGGAGCTTGGTCTTCATCTTCTACCTACTACTACCCATGTCTCATCTTATCTTACTGCCTATAATCTTTTGTCAATAAACTTTGCTGAAGTTATTTCTTGACATTTATGTATTTGATTATCAGGGATCAGAATTGCTTAGAGGGTTTTAGCTCTACTAATTAGAATAGACTAGCAACCGACACCAAACATTCAAGTTATTGACTATATATCGAATGTTAATGGACCTTTGAAAACACAATTGAATGGTAAACTCTCCATATGAAGGCTTCTGTATTCGCTCAAGTTATTTTCTATAAGGTAAAGTAGACCTAATTAAAATTTTAAATTTGTTTTGTGGTTTCTGATTTTGTTCGAATTTGATAAATTGTTTTGATACATTTCTCACAATATTGTTTTACACTTTTGAATATTAGTGTGATGAAAAAAGTGAGTTATTTGTTTCTTGTTGTGTTTCAAGACTGTCCTCATTCAAAGGGTTTTTAGTAAATCTTCTACATCAATTTGCTATTAGTCGTGTGTTAGGATTGACTCAAGGTGACAAACAATACAATATACGTGATCATAGCAAAATGAATCATGGGCTAGACACTTCTTTATCAATAAAAACAAAGAATTCATTAATGCACAGGTTGCGCTCCATATTCTTTATGAAATCTAAATTTTGAAACTATTGATACATTTTCTTTTAGTTTGTACTTTTAGCATACAATCATAATGTGTCATGGTCCATCCAAACTATAATTCTGTCTATGTTTTATATTTTACAATTTTTATGCATTTTCATTATTTGTAAATTCACATGTAATATGTTAATTGTCAGGTAATATTGATGGAGATGTCAAAGCTAGATACCCTCACCTTGAAAGATTCCGTGAATTGGAGGGATATTGGAATAACTCTCAAATTATTTAGAGAGTTGGCACTAAGGCAGTTAATGGTTGGGGCTGACAAATTTGTTCAACACAAAATAAATCATGGTAATCCAAATTCTTTGGTTGTCTTTGGAGAGGCAATCTGGTGCTAGTGGTTGGAATTCTAGATTTGAGCGGGTAGATCAATTTACTGAAATTGAATTATGTAAGCTTAACTTGGTTATGTGATGCTCTCTCTATATTTATAGAGTTTTAATTATTTTACTTTTATCATTCTTTTAGAGTTGTTTCAAAAGCACTAGAAAATCAAAATGCGAAAAACGTGTAAAACATCTAGAGGAAAGAACTAAATCGATCTCTCTATTATTACATTGATATGATTTTTTTATATTCACCTTCTATTGAATTGTTGTAACTTGATGTATTTATTTAGTTCTTTTTTTAATATACAATTATTGATACCTTTATGTTTTGTATGTTAACCATTATTAATCTCAGATTATGAAAGTGAATCAAATGAGAGACATAAATATATCGGATATTGTTGCCATGGAGTAGAGGTGCTTGTTGGTCCATACATGTATAATAATTCTATATATCTTTTTATTGTGTTTATTATATATAATTGTTTGATTAACACTATAAAATATGTTTTAATTACAGGATTCCTTCATTATATATCATCGTTTATGAGCTCAAGTAAGTTATTTTCATCCTACTTAAATTTATATTATCATATTTCTATTATAGAGCATGATAAATTTGTTTTTAAAAGTCATTTTTTAAAACATTATAGATTTTAAAAATTATTAGAATTAGAATTTAAATAATCTATGTTTATTTGAAAATAAATAAACATATATCATATACTAAATTTAACATTATAAATGTTAAAAATATTGTTTGATTTATTAAAATATTATTTTTTATATTAATATAATTTCTATTAAATTTAAAATTTTTCATTAAATATATTTTCATTAATTTAACATTGTATTCAATTTATACAGACATATTTTCTATATAATCTAATATTTTTTAAATTTTACATTTAACTTATTTTTATTAAATTTAAATTTACATTTAACATATTTTGTATTAAATTTTATTTCGTTTTATACTTATATATTTCTTAAGAATATTATTTGTTTTTTAAATATTCTTATTATATTTATATCTAATTTTTATTTTTGAATTAACTTATTTTTATCATTAATTCATAAACAAACTTTTATATTTTACATTAAATATATTTTTTATTAAATTTAAATTTGTATTAAACTTATAAAAATTGCATCTTTTCAATTTAATTTAATATAATTTTATTTTGAATTAAACTTGTTTTTATTAAATTTAATTTTACATTAAATCGATTTAAAACATATTTTGCATTCAATTTTATTTAGTTTTTTTTATATACTTCTTATATTAAAAATAATATTTATTTTTAAATTAATCTTATTATCGTTATAAATAATTTAAATTTTTTACTTAAATTTAAATTTATTATTAATTCATAAATAAATTTTATATTTTACATTAAATATATTTTATTAAATTTAAAGTTGTATTAAACATATTAAAATTTCATTTTTTCTATAAATATAATATAATTTAAATTTATATTTATATAAGCTTTTTATAATTATATTTTGTTTCTTTTTAATATAATATAATTTAAAGTTAATATTTGTATTAAACTTATTAAAAATAAATTTTACATTTTATTTTATTTAGTTTTTTACTTATTTATTTCTTATATTAATAATATTACTTGTTTTTTAAATAATTTTAAATTTTAAATTAAAGTTTTTTTAAAATATTTTATAATTTTTAATTTTCAATTAAAGTTATATTAAAACATTAATTCATAAAAACACTTTTATATTTTTATCAAATTAAATATTTTTTATTAAATTTATTAAACTTATATTTATTATTAATTCATAAACAAAATTTTATATTTTGCATCAGTATTAATTATATTAAAATTGCATTTTTTTTATTTAATCTAATATAATTTAAATTTTGTATTAAACTTACTTTTATAAAATTTAAATTTAGATTAAACATATTAAAAATATATTTTGTAATAAATTTTATTTAGATTTTTACATTTATATATATATATATATATATATATATATATTTCTTATATTAAGAATATTATTTATTCTTAAATATTCTTATTATGTTTATAAATAATTTTGAATTCAACTTATATTTATCATTCATTCATAAACAAATTTTCTATTTTGTATTATACTTATAAATATTATATTATTTCTATTTATTCTAAAATAATTTATATTTTCCATGAAACTTATTTTCATTAAATATACATTGGTATTAAATCTATTAAAAATGTATTTTTGTATTAATGTTTTTTTTTAGTTTTTTACATATATATATATATATATTTTATATTAAGAATATAACTTATTTTTCAAAATATTATTATAATGTTTAGAAATAATTTTAAATTAAACGGTTATCACTAATTCATAAAACTAACTTGTATATTTTGTATATTTTTATTAAATTTAAATTTTGCATTAGTATTAAATAAAAAATCAATATTTGAGAAAAAAAATCAGATTTCGAAACACACTGTCATTTTGTGCTTGATAATGCGAAAAATTCAAGACAACTAAAAGAAGATTTTTCGGGAATCTCCAAGAACATTGTGAAAGTAGAGGTATGAGGAATTTTCGCATTACAATAATAGTGAAGTTTCGAGAATTCATATACCACGTACCGGGTGCAACTATTTAAATAAATTCAGGAAACAATAATCTAGTTGGATCAATACTAAGGTGAAATGTATGGCTCAGAATGTCTGGTTACGAGCTACTAATGAAGATCAAGGTAAAGTTTGCTGTCTAAAATTTTGAGTAAAAATTTGAACATAAAGAGAAAAGAAAATATAATTTTTTTAATTTACAGGATTCTTCCTAAGAGATTACAGTTGTGATAATGTCATCAAAGAATGTATTGGAGGATCGATTCACAGGTAAAAATTATTGATTGATTATTTTTTTCTATAACTAATCAACCGTTACTTCTGATCGTAACTTCTACCAAGCCAATAATGATCCTCTAAATTTCTTATTTGAATCGGAGCTTAGTCATCATCTTCTACCTACTACTATCCATGTCTCATGTTATCTTTCTGTATATAATATTTTATCAATAAACTTTTATGAAGTTATTTCTTGATATTTATGTATTTGATTATCAGGGATCATAATTGCTTAGAGGGTTTTAGCTCTACTGATTAGAATAGACTAGCAACCGACACCAAACACTCACGTTATTTTCTATAAGGTAAAGTAGACCTAATTAAAATTTTAAATTTGTTTTCAAGTTTCTGATTTTGTTCGAATTTGATAAATTGTTTTGATAAATTTCTCATAATATTGTTTTACACTTTTGAATATTAGTGTGATGAAAAAGTGAGTTATTTGTTTCTTGTTGTGTTTCAGGACTGTCCTCATTCAAAGGGTTTTTAGTAAATCTTCTAAATCAATTTGCTATTAATAGTGCTCCTTTTCATCATTTTCTTTTAGGATTGGCACAAGATGACAAACAATACAGTATACGTGATCATAGCAAAATAAATCATGGGCTAGACACTTCTTTATCAATAAAAGCAAAGAATTCATTAATGCACAGGTTGCGCTCCATATTCTTTATGAAATCTAAATTTTGAAACTATTGATACATTTCCTTTTAGTTTCTACTTTTAGCATACAAGCATAATGTGTCATGCATGGTCCATCCAAACTATAGTTATGTCTATGTTTTATATTTTATAATTTCTATGCATTTTCATTATTTATAAATTCACATGTTGTAAGTTAATTGTCATGTAATATTGATGGAGATATCAAAGCTAGATACCCTTACCTTAAGAGATTCCGTGAATTGGAGAGATATTGGAATAACTCTCAAATTATTTAGAGAGTTGGCCCTAAGGCAGTTAATGGTTGGGCTGATTTGTTCAACACAAAATAGATCATAGTAATCCAAATTCTTTGGTTGTCTTTGGAGAGGCAATCTGGTGCTAGTGGTTGGACTTCTGGATTTGAGCGGGTAGATCAATTTACTGAAATTGAATGATGTAAGTTTAACTTGGTTATGTGATGCTCTCTATATTTATAGAGTTTTAATTATTTTACATTTATCATTCTTTTGGAGTTATTTCAAAAGCACTAGAAAATCAAAATGCGAAAAACGTGTAAAACATCTAGAGAAAAGAACTAAACCGATCTCTCTATTATTACATTGATATGATTTTTGTTATACTCACATTCTATTGAATTGTTGTAACTTAATTTATTTATTTTGTTCTTTTTTTAATATACAACTATTGATACCTTTATGTTTTGTATGTTAACCATTATTAATCTCATATTATGAAAGTGAATCAAATGAGAGACATAAATATATCGGATATTGCTGTCATGGAGTAGAGGCGCTTGTTGGTCCATACATATATAATAATTCTATTTGTCTTTTAATTGTGTTTATTATATATAATTGTTGATTAACGCTATAAAATATGTTTTAATTGCATGATTCCTTCATTATATATCACCGTTTTATGAGTTTTATGAGCTTAAGTAAGTTATTTTCATCCTACTTAAATTTATATTATCATATTTCTATTTTAGAGCATGATAAATTTATTTTTGAAAGTCATTTTTTTTAAAGCATTATAGATTTCAAAAATTATTAGAATTTGAATTTAAATAATCTATGTTTATTTGAAAATAAATAAATATATCATATACTAAATTTAACTTTGTAAATGTTAAAAATATTATTTTATTTATTAAAATATTATTTTTTATATTAATATAATTTCTATTAAATTTAAAATTTTCATTAATTTAACTTTTTATTCAACTTATACAGACATATTTTCTATACAATCTAATATTTTTTTAAATTTTGCATTTAACTTACTTTTATTAAATTTAAATTTATATTTAACATATTTTGTATTAAATTTCATTTCGTTTTATATTTATATATTTCTTAAGAATATTATTTTTTTTTTAAATATTCTTATTATATTTATAACTAATTTTGATTTTTGAATTAACTTATTTTTATCATTAATTCATAAACAAACTTTTATATTTTACATTAAATATATTTTTCATTAAATTTAAATTTGTATTAAACTTATAAAAATTGCACCTTTTCAATTTAATTTAATATAATTTTATTTTGAATTAAACTTATTTTAATTAAATTTAATTTTACATTAAATCTATTTGAAACATATTTTGCATTCAATTTTATTTAGTTTTTTTATATACTTCTTATATTAAAAATAATATTTATTTTTAAATTAATCTTATTATCGCTATAAATAATTTAAATTTTTTACTTAAATTTAAATTTATTATTAATTCATAAATAAATTTTATATTTTATATTAAATATTTTTTATTAAATTTAAAGTTGTATTAAACATATTAAAATTGCATTTTTTCTATAAATATAAAATAATTTAAATTTATATATATATATAAGCTTTTTATAATTATAATTTTTTCTTTTTAATATAATATAATTTAAATTTAATATTTGTATTAAACTTATTAAAAATAAATTTTACATTTTATTTTATTTAGTTTTTTACTTATTTATTTCTTATATTAAGAATATTACTTGTTTTTTAAATATTCTTATAATGTTTATAAATAATTTTAAATTTTAAATTAAAGTTTTTTTAAAATATTTTATAATGTTTATAACTAATTTTTAATTTTCAATTAAAGTTATATTAAAACATTAATTCATAAAAACACTTTTATATTTTTATAAAATTAAAATTTTTTAATTAAATTTATTAAAATTATATATTTTTTCTACGTAATAAAATATAATTTAAATTTAAATTTTGTATTAAACTGATTTTCATTAAATTTGAATTTGTATTAAAATTTTTAAAAAATATATTTTGAATTATATTTTGTTTAGTTTTTTACTAATATATTTATTATATTATATAAAAATATTATTTATTTTAAAAATAATCTTATATTATTTAAAAATAATTTTTAACTTTTAATTAAACTTATATTTATTATTAATTCATAAACCAAATTTTTATATTTTGCATTAGTATTAATTATAATAAAATTGCATTTTTTTGTTTAATCTAATATAATTTAAATTTTGTATTAAACTTACTTTTATGAAATTTAAATTTAGATTAAACATATTAAAAATTTATTTTGTAATAAATTTTATTTAGATTTTTACATATATATATATATATATATATATATATATATATATATATATATATATATATTTCTTATATTAAGAATATTATTCATTCTTAAATATTCTTATTATGTTTATAAATAATTTTGAATTCAACTTATATTTATCATTTATTCAAAAACAAATTTTTCTATTTTGTATTATACTTATAAATATTGTATTATTTCTATTTATTCTAAAATAATTTATATTTTCCATGAAACCAATTTTCATTAAATTTAAATTTGTATTAAATCTATTAAAAACGTATTTTTGTATTAATGTTTTTTTAGTTTTATATATATATATATATATATATATATATATTATATTAAGAATATAACTTATTTTTCTAAATATTATTATAATGTTTAGAAATAATTTAAAATTAAACTTATGTTTATCACTAATTCATAAAACTAACTTGATTATTTTGTATATTTTTATTAAATTTAAATTTTGCATTAGTATTTAATAAAAAAATTAATATTTGAGAAAAAATCAGATTTCGAAACACATTGCCATTTTGTGCTTGATAATGCGAAAAATTCAAGACAACTAAAAGAAGATTTTTCGGAAATCTCCAAGAACATTGTGAAAGTACAGGTATAAGGAATTTTTGCATTACAATAATAGTGAAGGTTCGAGAATTCATATACCACGTACCGAGTGCAACTATTTAAATAAATTCAAGAAACAATAATCTAGTTGGATCAATACTAAGGTGAAGTGTGTGGCTCATAATGTCTGGTTACGAACTACTAATGAAGATCAAGGTAAAGTTTGTTGTCTAAAATTTTGAGTAAAAATTTAAACATAAAGAGAAAAGAAAATATAATTTTTTTAATTTACAGGGTTCTTCCAAAGAGATTACAGCTGTGATAATGTCATCAAAGATTGTATTGGATCGATTGACAGGTAAAAATTATTGATTGATTATTTTTTTCTATAACTAATCAACCGTTACTTTTGATTGTAACTTCTACCAAGCCAATAATGATCCTCTTAATTTCTTATTTGAATCAGAGCTTTGTCATCATCTTCTACCTACTACTACCCATGTCTCATCTTATCTTTCTGTCAATAAACTTTTCTGAAGTTATTTCTTGACATTTATGTATTTGATTATTAGGGATCAGAATTGCTTAGAGGGTTTTAGCTCTACTGATTAGAATAGACTAGCAACCGACACCAAACATTCAAGTTATTGGATATATATCGAATGTTAATGGACCTTTGAAAACACAATTGAATGGTAAACTCTCCATATGAAGGCTTCTGTATTCGCTCAAGTTATTTTCTATAAGGTAAAGTAGACCTAATTAAAATTTTAAATTTGTTTTCAAGTTTCTGATTTTGTTCGAATTTGATAAATTGTTTTGATACATTTCTCACAATATTGTTTTACACTTTTGAATCTTAGTGTGATGAAAAAGTGAGTTATTTGTTGCTTGTTGCATTTCAGGACTGTCCTCATTCAAAGGGTTTTTAGTAAATCTTCTACATCAATATGCTATTAGCAGTGTGTTCCTTTTCATCATTTGCCTCTTCTAGTTTTAAGATTGGCACAAGGTGACAAACAATACAGTATACGTGATCATAGCAAAATGATGAATCATGGGCTAGACACTTCTTTATCAATAAAAGCAAAGAATTTATTAATGCATAGGTTGCGCTCCATATTCTTTAAGAAATCTAAATTTTGAAACTATTGATACATTTCCTTTTAGTTTCTACTTTTAGCATACAAGCATAATGTGTCATGGTCCATCCAAACTATAGTTTTGTCTATGTTTTATATTTTACAATTTTTATGCATTTTCATTATTTGTAAATTCACATGTAGTATGTTAATTGTCAGGTAATATTGAAGGAGATGTCAAAGCTAGATACCCTCACCTTGAGAGATTCCGTGAATTGGAGGGATATTGGAATAACTCTCAAATTATTTAGAGAGTTGGCCTAAGGCAGTTAATGGTTGGACTGACAAATTTGTTCAACATAAAATAGATCATGGTAATCCAAATTCTTTGGTTGTCTTTGGAGAGGCAATCTGGTGCTAGTGGTTGGACTTCTGGATTTGAGCGGGTAGATCAATTTACTGAAATTGAATGATGTAAGCTTAACTTGGTTATGTGATGCTCTCTCTATATTTATAGAGTTTTAATTATTTTACTTTTATCATTCTTTTGGAGTTGTTTCAAAAGCACTAGAAAATAAAAATGCGAAAAACATGTAAAACATCTAGAGGAAAGAACTAAAATATTATTACATTGATATGATTTTTTTTATACTCACATTTTATTGAATTGTTGTAACTTGATGTATTTATTTAGTACTTTTTTTAATATACAACTATTGATACCTTTATGTTTAGTATGTTAACCATTATTAATCTAATAATCTCAGATTATGAAAGTGAAGCAAATGAGAGACATAAATATATCGGATATTGCTGCCATGGAGTAGAGGCGCTTGTTGGTCCATAAATGTATAATAATCCTATTTATCTTTTTATTGTTTTTATTATATATAACTGTTTGTTTAACACTATAAAATATGTTTTAATTGTAGGATTCCTTCCTTATATATCACCGTTTATGAGCTCAAGTAAGTTATTTTCATCCTACTTAAATTTATATTATCATATTTCTATTTTAGAGCATGATAAATTTGATTTTAAAAGTATTTTTTTTAAAGCATTATAGATTTTAAAAATTATTAGAATTTGAATTTAAATAATCTATGTTTATTTGAAAATAAATAAACATATATCATATACTAAATTTAACTTTGTAAATGTTAAAAATATTATTTTTATATTAATATAATTTTTATTAAATTTAAAATTTTCATTAAATATATTTTCATTAATTTAACTTTGTATTCAACTTATACAGACATGTTTTCTATATAATCTAATATTTTTAAAATTTTTCATTTAACTTATTTTTATTAAATTTAAATTTATATTTAACATATTTTGTATTAAATTTTATTTCGTTTTATACTTATATATTTCTTAAGAATATTATTTGTTTTTTAAATATTCTTATTATATTTATAACTAATTTTCATTTTTGAATTAACTTATTTTTATCATTAATTCATAAACAAACTTTTATATTTTACATTAAATATATTTTTCATTAAATTTAAATTTGTATTAAACTTATAAAAATTGCTTCTTTTCAATTTAATTTAATATAATTTTATTTTAAATTAAACTTATTTTTATTAAATTTAATTTTACATTAAATCTATTTAAAACATATTTTGCATTCAATTTTATTTAGTTTTTTTATATACTTCTTATATTAAAAATAATATTTATTTTTAAATTAATCTTATTATCACTATAAATAATTTAAATTATTTTCCTTAAATTTAAATTTATTATTAATTCATAAATAAATTTTATATTTTACATTAAATATATTTTATTAAATTTAAAGTTGTATTAATCAAATTAAAATTGCATTTTTTCTATAAATATAATATAATTTATATTTATATTTATATAAGCTTTTTATAATTATATTTTTTTTCTTTTTAATATAATATAATTTAAATTTAATATTTGTATTAAACTTATATTTATTATTAATTCATACACAAATTTTTATATTTTGCATTAGTATTAATTATATTAAAATTGCATATTTTTTTTAATCTAATATAATTTAAATTTTGTATTAAACTTACTATTATAAAATTTAAATTTAGATTAAACATATTAAAAATATATTTTGAAATAAATTTTATTTAGATTTTGACATATATATATATATATATATTTCTTATATGAAGAATATTATTTATTCTTAATTTTGAATTCAACTTATATTTATCATCATTCAAAAACAAATTTTTCTATGTTGTATTATACTTATAAATATTGTATTATTTCTATTTATTCTAAAATAATTTATATTTTCCATGAAACTTATTTTCATTCAATTTAAATTTGTATTAAATCTTTTATGTATTAATGTTTTTTTAGTTTTTTTATATATATATATATATATATATATATTTTATATTAAGAATATAACTTATTTTTCTAAATATTATTATAATGTTTAGAAATAATTTAAAATTAAACTTATGTTTATCACTAATTCATAAAACTAACTTGTATATTTTGTATATTTTTATTAAATTTAAATTTTGCATTAGTATTAAATAAAAAATCAATATTTGAGAAAAAATCAGATTTCGAAACACACTGCCATTTTGTGCTTGATAATGCGAAAAATTCAAGACAACTAAAAGATGATTTTTCGGAAATCTCCAAGAACATTGTGAAAGTAGAGTTATGAGGAATTTTTGCATTACAATAATAGTGAAGGTTCGAGAATTCATATACCACGTACCGGGTGAAACTATTTAAATAAATTCAGGAAACAATAATCTGGTTGGTCAATACTAAGGTGATGTGTGTGGCTCAGAATGTCTGGTTACGAACTACTAATGAAGATCAAGGTAAAGTTTGCTGTCTAAAATTTTGAGTAAAAATTTGAACATAAAGAGAAAAGAAAATATATATTTTTTTAATTTACAGGGTTCTTCCAAAGAGATTACAGTTATGATAATGTCATTAAAGAATGTATTGGATCGATTGACAGGTAAAAAACAATTGATTGATTATTTTTTTCTATAACTAATCAACCGTTAATTCTGATCGTAACTTTTCCTAGCCAATAATGATCCTCTAAATTTCTTATTTGAATAGGAGCTTGGTCATC
Source organism: Impatiens glandulifera (assembly GCF_907164915.1). Classification (NCBI taxonomy): domain Eukaryota; kingdom Viridiplantae; phylum Streptophyta; class Magnoliopsida; order Ericales; family Balsaminaceae; genus Impatiens; species Impatiens glandulifera. The sequence goes on along the minus strand of NC_061862.1, from coordinate 71,626,881 downwards.
ATCTTCTACAAACTACTACCCATGTCTCATCTTATCTTTTGTCTATAATCTTTTATCAATAAACTTTTCTAAAGTTATTTCTTGACATTTATGTATTTGATTATTAGGGATCAGAATTGCTTAGAGGGTTTTAGCTCTACTCATTAGAATAGACTAGCAAACGAAACCAAACATTCAAGTTATTGGCTATATATCGAATGTTAATGGATCTTTGAAAACACAATTGAATGGTAAACTCTCCATATGAAGGCTTCTGTATTCGCTCAAGTTATTTTCTATAAGGTAAAGTAGACCTAATTAAAATTTTAAATTTGTTTTCAAGTTTCTGATTTTGTTCGAATTTGATAAATCGTTTTGATACATTTCTCACAATATTGTTATACAGTTTTGAATATTAGTGTGATGAAAAAGTGAGTTATTTGTTTCTTGTTGTGTTTCAGGACTGTCCTCAATCAAAGGATTTTTAGTAACTCTTCTACATTAATTTGCTATTAGTAGTGTGTTCCTTTTCATCATTTGCCTCATCTAGTCTATACGTGATCATAGCAAAATGAATCATGGGCTAGACACTTCTTTATCAATAAAAGCAAAGAATTCATTAATGCACAGGTTGCGCTCTATATTTTTTATGAAACTATTGATACATTTCCTTTTAGTTTTTACTTTTAGCATACAAGCATAATGTGTCATGTTCCATCCAAACTATATTTCTGTCTATGTTTTATATTTTACAATTTCTATGCATTTTCATTATTTGTAAATTCACGTGTAGTATGTTAATTGTCAGGTAATATTGATGGAGATGTCAAAGCTAGATACCTTCACCTTTGTTGTTTTTGGCACAATTAGAATCCCACATCGGAAGATGATGGGAGTGAAAGAAGTTTCTTAGTATATAAAAGAAATTATATTCACAATTAGAATAAATCCCACATCGGAAGATGATGGGAGTTGGGGAAGTTTCTTAATGTATAAAAGAAACTCTCCCCTCTTTGGTTTATTGCACCCAAATTTGTATATCTTCTTCCTTATTAATTGATAGCCTTAGTGCTCGGAGACGTAGGCAACATTTTGGCCGAACTCCGTTATCAAATTCTGTTAGTGTGTTCATTCTTTTGTTTTCTTCTTTTGTAGTTCTGTCAGGGTTTTTCCCAACAAGTGGTATCAAAGCCGAAGGTTCGTCCTTGACATGGTGGAGTCTTCAAAAAGAGCGTCAACTCCTTCGTCATCCTGGACGAGGACACCGATGTCGAATTTGAAGTTTGCGGTGGAGATCTTTGATGGAACTGGGCATTTCGGCATGTGGCAATGTGAGGTTCTAGATTGTCTTTTTCAGCAGGGTCTAGATGTTGCTATTGAGGTCGGAAAGCCAGATGGTATAGAAGAAAAAGAGTGGAGTATCATGAATCGATTGGCGTGCGGAACAATTCGATCGTGTCTGTCTAGAGAGCAGAAGTATGCTGTGAAGAATGAAATTTCTGCACAGAAACTGTGGCAAGCATTGGAGGATAAGTTTCTGAAGAAGAGTGGTCAGAATAAGCTCCTTATGAAGAAGCGATTGTTCCGGTTTCATTACCAATCAGGTACTATTATGAATGAGCATATAACTAAGTTTAATGAATTAGTAGCAGATCTGTTAAATCTTGACGTTAGGTTTGAGGATGAAGATCTTGCGTTGATGTTGCTATCGTCCCTTCCTATTGAATTTGAACACTTAGAAACAACGTTACTTCATGGGAAGGGAAATGTTTCTCTTGATGCTGTAAGTTCTGCTTTATATAGTCATGAATTGAGAATACAGGATAAAAGGTAAAGAAAAGTAGGTACAGCAGATGAAGCATTGATGGTCAGGGCCATCAGCAGAGCAAATCAAAAGGGAAAGGAAGAAGATCTGAAAGTAGAGTTGTCAAAGATGAATGTGCTTTCTATCGTGAGAAAGGACATTGGAAGATTAATTGCCAAAAGTTGAAGAAGAAAAAGAAAGATTTTGAAGATGCGAATGTTACAGAAAACAAAGGTGATGCAGATTCAGAATACTCTTTATCGATGTCACACACAACATCACATCCTGATGCGTGGATATTGGACTCAGTCTGCACTTATCATATGACACCAGTTCGAAAGTGGTTCTTTGACTTTAAGGAGCTAGATGGTGGAGTTGTTTACATGGGAGATGCTAATACATGTAAAATAAAGGGATAGGTTCAATCAAGCTGAGGAATGATGACGGATCCACCAAAATTATTAGATATGTTCGGTACATACCGAATATGAAAAAGAATCTCATTTCTTTGGGGGCCTTGGAGTCGAAAGGCCTAAATGTGAAATTGGAAAATGGAGTTCTTAGGGTAATATCTGGAACGCTATTGATGTTGAAAGCTATAAGGAAGAGTAATACTTTGTATTACTATCAAGGTAGTACAGTTAATGGGACATCATGTGTATCAACTTCCGGGAGCAGTAAGGAGTTAGAGGCAACAAAGCTATGGCATATGCGATTGGGACATGCTGGTGAGAAATCTATGCAAACTCTTGTCAAGCAAGGATTATTGAAAGGTACAAAAGTTTGTAAGTTAGATTTTTGTGAACATTGTATTCTGGGAAAACAAAAGCGAGTAAAATTTGGCACTGCTATCCATAACACCAAGGGTATTTTGGACTATGTGCACTCAGATGTCTGGGGACCTTCCAAGACTCCTTCTCTTGGAGGTAGACATTATTTTGTTATTTTTATTGATGATTTTTCCAGAAGAGTTTGGGTATTTACTATGAAGAACAAAGATGAAGTGTTTGAGATTTTTCTTAAATGGAAAACTCAAGTTGAAGACGAGACAGGAAGAAAGATCAAAGTTCTCCGGACTGATAACGGTGAAGAATACAAGAATGATCCATTCTAGAAGTTATTCCAAGAGTGTGGCATAGTTCGACACTTCACAGTCAGAAAAACACCACAACAGAATGGAGTATCGGAACGTATGAACATGACATTGGTGGAGAAAGTTCGATGTATGTTGTCTAATGCTGGGTTAGACAGTAAATTTTGGGCAGAAGTTGTCACTGGGTGGCAAGACTCCATTAGAGGTATGGTCTGGAAAACCTGTAACTGATTATGATTCTTTACATATTTTTGGTTCTACTGCATATTATCATGTAGTTGAATCAAAGTTGGATCCACGAGGAAAGAAGGCTCTTTTTATGGGATTTACTACGGCAGTTAAAGAGTATCGCCTCTGGTGTTTGGATGCAAAGAAAACCATTATCAGAAAAGATGTTACTTTTGATGATTATTCAATGTTGAATAAGGTAACACCAGACAAGATTGATTGTACTCCGCAACAGGTGGAGTTTGAGCAGATAAAGATAAGCCCAACTAGAAGTGACTCTTCGACGACAGACGAAGAGTTAAATGTGGAAGAGGTTCTGACCCAGAAACCTTCAGAACAAAGTGAATCAATTGATGTGAATAGGCCAAGACGAGTTATTCAAAAACCAGGTCGGTTTGTTGACATGGCGGCCTATGCACTTCTAGTCCTAGATGATGTTCCATCCACTTTTTCAGATGTCAGTCGAAGTACTGAAAATGGAAAAAGTAGAGGTGTTATGGAAAATGAGATGCAATCTATTCAGAAGAATGAGACATGCAAGTTGACGCATCTACGAAAAGGGAAGAAGACTATTGATGGTAAATGAATCTTTGCTAAGAAAGAAGGATTTTCCGAAAAATTTGATGTTCGCTACAAGGAAAAATTGGTAGCTAAAAAATACGCTCAGAAGGAAGGAGGTGATTATAATGAGGTACTTTCTTCTGTTGTTAAACACTCTTCCATTAGAATTTTGTTGGCCTTGGTAGCGTAGATGAATTTGGAGCTAGCTCAGCCAAATGTGAAGACTGCAGACATACACGGTCATTTGAACGAGAAAATCTACATTTATCAACCATATGGATTCAAAGTTGCTGATAAAGAAAATTGGGTTTGCAAGTTGAACAGATCATTGTACAGGTTGAAGCAATCGTCGAGACAATGGTACAAGCGACTTGATAAGTTTATAATTGAGCACAAGTACACAAGAAGCAGATTCAGTGCATGTGTGTATTTGCGCAAATTGCAAGATGAGTCTTACATCTATCTACTCTTGTACATTGATGATATGTTGATAGCATCAAAGAGCCAATATGAAGTTGACAAATTGAAGGCTCAATTGAGTAAAGAGTTCGAGATGAAAGACATGGGGAAAACAAATCTAATTGTTTAGATTTGGTAAACATCTTCCGCGTTTGAGTCGGCGCTGAAGAGCGCCAATTGGAAGCACTGAAGGTTTATTTTTTAATATTGAAGATTAGTATTTGGATATTGTGCCAAGGTGGAGATTTGTTGTTTTTGGCACAATTAGAATCCCACATCGGAATATGATGAGAGTGAAAGAAGTTTCTTAGTATATAAAAGAAATTATATTCACAATTAGAATAAATCCCACATCGGAAGATGATGGGAGTTGGGGAAGTTTCTTAGTGTATAAAAGAAACTCTCCCTCTTTGGTTTATTGCACCCAAATTTGTAACTCTTCTTCCTTATTAATTGATAACCTTAGTCTTCGGAGACGTAGGCAACATTTTGGACGAACTCCGTTATCAAATTCTGTTAGTGTGTTCATTCTTTTGTTTTCTTATTTTGTGGTTCTGTCAGGGTTTTTCCTAACAACCTTGAGAGATTCCATGAATTGGAGGGATATTGGAATAACTCTCAAATTATTTAGAGAGTTGGCCCTAAGAAAATTAATGGTTGGGCTGAAAAATTTATTCAACACAAAATAGATCATGGTAATCCAAATTCTTTGGTTGTCTTTGGAGAGGAAATCTGGTGCTAGTGGTTGGACTTTTGGATTTGAACGAGCAGATCAATTTACTAAAATTGAATGATGTAAACTTAACTTGGTTATGTGATGCTCTTTCTATATTTTTAGAGTTTTAATTATTTTAATTTTATCATTCTTTTGGAGTTGTTTCAAAAGCACTAGAAAATCAAGATGCAAAAAACGTGTAAAACATCTAAAAGAAAGAACTAAAGTGATCTCTCTATTATTACATTGATATGATTTTTTAATACTCACATTCTATTGAATTGTTGTAACTTGATGTATTTATTTAGTTCCTTTTTTTAATATACAACTATTGACACCTTTATGTTTTGTATGTTAACCATGATTAATCTCAGATCATGAAAGTGAATCAAATGAGAGACGTAAATATATCGGATATTGCTGCCATGGAGTATAAGCGCTTGTTGGTTGTATAATAATTCTATTTATCTTTTTAATGTGTTTATTATATATAATTGTATGATTAACACTATACAATATATTTTGATTGCAGGATTCCTTCATTATATATCACCATTTATGAAATGGTTCAAGTAAGTTATTTTTATCCTACTTAAATTTATATTATCAAATTTCTATTTTAGAGCATGATAAATTTATTTTTAAATGTCATTTTCTTATGCATTATAGATTTTAAAAATTATTAGAATTCGAATTTAAATAATCCATGTTTATTTGAAAATTAATAAACATATATCATATACTAAATTTAACTTTGTAAATGTTAAAATATTATTTGATTTATTAAACTATTATTTTTTATATAAATATAATTTCTTATTAAATTTAAAATTTTCAATAAATATATTTTTATTAAAATTAAATTTGTATTCAACTCATACAAAATGCATGTTTCTATTTAATGTAATATTTTTTAAATTTTGCATTTAACTTACTTTTATTAAATTTTAATTTACATTTAATATATTTTGTATTAAATTTTATTTCGTTTTATACTTATATATTTCATATGAATATTATTTGTTTTTAAATATTCTTATTATATTTATAAATAATTTTAAATTTTGAATTAAACTTATTTTTGTCATTAATTCATAAACAAACTTTTATATTTTACATTAAATATATTTTTCATTAAATTTAAATTTGTATTAAACTTATAAAAATTGCATCTTTTTAATTAAATCTAATATAATTTAATTTTGAATTAAACTTATTTTTATTAAATTTAATTTTACATTAAACCAATTTAAAACATATTTTGCATTCATTTTTTTATATATATATTTCTTCTATTAAAAATAATATTTATTTTTAAATTAATCTTATAATCGCTATAAATAATTTAAAATTTTGACTTAAATTTAAATTTTTTATTAATTCATAAATAAATTTTATAATTTACATTAAATAAATTTAATTACATTTAAATTTGTATATCACATATTAAAATTGTATTTTTTCTATAAATATAATATAGTTTAAATTTATATTTATATTAAATTTTTTATAATTATATTTTTTCTTTTTAATATAATATAATTTAAATTTAATATTTGTATTAAACTTATTAAAAATAAATTTTACATTTTATTTATTTTTTTACTTATTTATTTCTTATATTAAGAATATTACTTGTTTTTTAAATATTCTTATAATGTTTATAAATAATTTTAAATGTTAAATTATTTTTTTTTTTAAATATTTTATATTATTTATAAATAATTTTAAATTTTAAATTAAAGTTATATTAAAACATTAATTCATAAAAACATTTTTATATTTTTATAAAATTAAATTTTCTTTTATTAAATTTATTAATTTTTTTATTTAATTAAATATAAGTTTAATTTATATTAAATATTAATTTTGTATTAAACTGATTTTCATTAAATTTGAATTTGTATTAAATTTTTTAAAAAACATATTTTGAATTATATTTTGTTTAGTTTTTTACTAATATATTTATTATATTATATAAAAATATTATTTATTTTAAAATTATTCTTATAATATTTATAAATAATTTTTAATTAAACTTATATTTATTATTAATTCATAAACAAATTTTTATATTTTGCATTTGTATTAATCATATTAAAATTGTATTTTTTTATTTACTCTAATATAATTAGATGCATGATATAATTTTTAATTTTTTTTTTTATGAATTATAGATTTTAAAAATTATAAGAATTCAAATTAATTTAATTTAGTTTTTAATTTGGTAATAAATAAACTTAAATCTTATCTTTTGTTTTACGGTAAATATTAAAAATATTATTAAAATTTCTATTAGATTTATTAATATCTTATTTTACATTTTAACTATACATTAAATTTTAATTGCAGGATATTATTATAATCCTCGTTCATCATATATTAACGTTTATTAGGTGAAGTAAGTTTCTTTTCACCCTATTTAAATTTTTATTATCATAATTCTATTTTAGATGTATGATATAATTTTATGCATTATTTGTTTAGTTTAATATTCATGAAATAATTTTTATTTTTGTTATGCATTATAGATTTTAAGACTTATAAGAATTCAAATTTAAATAATCCAATTTTTAGTTTAGAAATAAATAAACATATATCTTATTATTAGTTTTAATTTAACTTTGTAAAATGTTGAAAATATTATTAGAATTTGTATTAGATTTAATAAAGTCTTATTTTACATTTTTCTAATTTAATTTTTAAATACATCAAATTTAAACCAAAATTATTACTTTATTTAATTTTATTTTAAACATAATAATTATTATTTTTTTATAAATTTGATTTCTCATTAAATCTAAATATTTTGCATTAAACATATTTTTATTAATTTAAACTTACATTTAACTTATAAAAAAGTACATGTTTTCTATTTAATCTAATATTATATAAATGTTAAACTCACTAGAATTGAAAACATTGTAATCAGATAATTCATTTACGTTTTTAGTTTTTTAGTTTTTACTCAGAATGTTACGACTTCAAAATCATTCTAGGCCTGTCTTGAATGATCTCTTAAACTCGTGGGTTTTTTTTTTTCCATTTTAGGATTTTTTTAATGAAATGACTTTAAGTCGTTTTTCAAAAAAAATATATTATATAAATTTTGCATTTAACTTATTTTTATTAAATTTAAATTTGCATTTAATTTATATATTTTTTAAGAATTATTACTTATATATTTCTTAAAAATATTTTTGTAAATATTCTTATTATTTATTTTTTTTATAAATAATTTTAAATTTTAAATTAAACTTAATTTATCATTAATTCAAAAATAATTTTTCATATTTTGCAAACGTATAAAAAATATTTTTTCAATTTAATTTAATCTAATCTAATTTAAATTTTATATTAAATTTATTTTCATTAAATTTAAATTTGCATTAAAACTATTTAAAACATATTTTACATTTAATATTTATTTAGATTTACTTATATATATATATATTATATTAAAAAAAATAATAATTTTTTTAAATTATCTTATAATGTTAATAAATAATTTAAATTATTTACTAAAGTTAAATTTATTATTAATTCATAAATAAATTTTATATTTTATATTGAATATATTTAATTAAATTTAAATTTGAATTTGAATTAAACTTATAAAAATTTTATATTTCCTATAAATATAATAAAATTAAAATTAGTATTAAATTTTTTATAATTATTTTTTAATAATCAAATATAATTTAAATTTTTATATAATATTTTTTTAAGTATTCTTATAATATTTATAAATAGCTTTAAAATTTTAATTAAACTCATGTTATCATTAATTCATAAACACATTTACATATTTTTACACTAAATGTATTTTCATTAAATTTAAATTACATTAAACTTATTAATATTGCATTTTTTATATTTAATCTAATATAATTTAAATTTTGTATTAAACTTACTTTCATTAAATTTAATTTTGGATCAAGCTTATTATAAACATATTTTTTTTATTAAATTTTAGATTTTTACTTATATATTTCTTATGTTAAGATTAATATTTATTTTTTAAAATAGTCTTACTATTTTTATAAATAGTTTTGAATTAAACTTATATTTATCATTAAATCATAAACAAACTTTTATATTATTTTACATTAAACTTATAAAAATTTCATTATTTCTATTTAATCTAATATAATTTAAATTTTGTAATAAACCTATTTTTATTAAATTTAAATTTGTATTAATTATATTAAACATTTATTTTGCATTAAAGTTTATTTGGTTTTTTTACTTATATATTTATTATATTATTTATTTTTTTAAATATTCTTATTATAAATATAAATAATTTTAAATTAGTCTTATATTTATCACAAATTCATAAACAAAATTGTTTATTTTTATTAAAATTAAATTTTATATTATTATTAAATAATAAACCAATATATGAGAAAATAGACCATAATTCGAACACGCTACCGTTTTGTGCTTCATAATGCGAAAGATTCAAGACAGCTAAAAGGAGATCTTTAGGAAATGTCCTAAATATTTTGTAAGTAGAGGTAGGAGGTATTTTTGCATTACAATAATAGTGAAGGTCCGAGAATGCACCTACCACGTACCAGGTGAAACAATTTAAATAAATACAAGAAACGATAATCTATTTAGATCAATACCAAGATGAAGTGTGTTGCCCGAAATGTCCGGTTACAAACTACTCATGAAGATCAATGTAAGGTTTGTTGTCTAAAATTTTAAGTAAAAATTTGAATAGAAAGATTAAAAGAAAATATAATTTTTTTAAACTTGCAAGATTCTTCCAAATATAGAGATTCTAGTTGTGATAATGTCATCAAAGAATGTATTTGATCGAATTGACAGACACATATTATTAATTGATTGTTTTTCTATGAACTAAGAAATTGTTACTTCTTATATGGTAACTTCTACAAAGTCATTAATGATCCTCTAAATTCCTTATTTGGATCGGAGCTTGGTCATCATCTTCTACCTACTAGTACCAATGCCACATCTCATCTTTTTGTCTATGATTTTTTGTCAATAAATCTTTTTGAAGTTATTTCCTAACATTTATGCATTTGATTATCAGGGATCACAGAATTCCTTGGAGAATTCCTTGGTGGGTTTTAGCTCTACTGATCAGAATAGACTAGCAACCGACACTAAACATTCCAGTTATTGGCTATATATTGAATGTTAATGGACCTTTGAAAACACAAATGGATGGTAAACTCCCCATATGAAGGCTTTTTTTTTGTATTCGCTCAAGTTATTTTCTATAAGGTAAAATAGACCTAATTAAAATTTGAAATTTATTTTCTATTTTCTGATTTTGTTTGAATTTGATAAATTGTTGTGATACATTTATCACGACATTGTTTTACAATTTTAAATATTAGTCTGATGAAAAAGTGAGTTGTTTGTTTCTCATTGTGTTTCATAAATGCCTTCATTCAAAGAGTTTTAGTAAATTTTCTACATCAATTTGTTAATAGTAGTTAAGTTGGTTTTCATTTTCATCCTTTATCTTGTTTTCCATGAGGGAATTCTTGAGCACCTGGTTGATCATTTCTCTTTGGGAACGGTATAATGCGAGACATTGGCAACTTGTACTTCCTGAAATAGGGAGAAACATTACAAATCAATCCCCATTTGGAAACACTTATAACTTTTGTTTCCTTATTTGACTTATAACAAAAGTAAGCATTTGTTATAAGTCAAGAATTTCATCAAATTGCCCTTAATAATGTTAAATGTTTCAACCTAAAAGAGGAAACAATAAGCAAAATTGAAAGTGATAAATACAGATGAAGCATATATGAGATGATTACATTAACCATAATCAAGCAAAACTATACCCCTATCACTTATTCCACGTTTGACTTCGAATTAAAGTAATTTAACAAATTGAAGAAAATATTAATTGTAGAAATTGTGCTATTTCATTATAATTGTTGAATAATCATTAAGTAGACAATATTCAGTTATGTACCATCATAGAGATATTGGATATGTACAAGCAAAACTATACCCGTCACTTCTTCTACATTTGACTTCGAATTAAAATAATTTAACAAATTGAAGAAAATATTAATTGTAGAAATTGTGCTATTTTATTCTAATTGCTGAATAATCATTAAGTAGACAAGATTCAGTTATGTACCATCATAGAGATATTGGATTTGTAAAGGGTTGTTGATGAAACGAGAATGGCCAAGATCTTTAGAGGAGATAGATAATAGTATTTATTTCATTGGTTACTCCAAATAATACCTACTCTATTATTTATAAGCTATTAACCGACTAACTTTGATAATGACCATGATACCCTTACTAACCCTTATACTAGTACTTATATATCCTACTACTGCCGATACAGGTGTTTGGTTAAGGGTACACATATATAGAAGAAATGCTCTCAAATAACAAATCCAGTTATATATAAAATTTCAGAAAAATCAAACTACATAAAATTTCAGGTCAAAATAAAATACATATATATATTTATATAATCAGGTCCAAGTAGTAACAAACAGGAAAAAAGAAGTCAATCCAACATGAAGGTTACCTCTGCCCACCACTCTCTTCATCATCACCAGACTCCTCATCAAGTACTTCAAATCTGCACAGAGCAGAGGTATGTCAAATGTGCTAATACTATCAGATCTCTTTTTAAACATAAAATAGATGTGCCTAGAAATACATTCATTCCATTAAAATAAATATAGTAAAAATAGATTGCATATATTTAAAACAATTGCTTTTGACATATCCTTGTCGCATAAAAGGATAGATGTCAATGAAGATGATCTTCACCAGAAAACTAGCAAATTTAATTGCAGTAGCGTTGATTTGAGGTGTTCAGATGATTTAAAAATTGTATAATCTTATTTTTTTAAGTAAAAGAACTAAAAGTCAAAAGAGGCAACTGTAGCTATCTATTATCCTGTTACAATTGTATCCTAATAATATCATTTAGAAAAGATAAAATCCAAACAATAAGTAATAAAAGTTTCCACAATATAAAACAAAAAAAAGAATTATTCGTACAAAAACACCATAAAATTTGTCTTCCTATTCTAGAAATACAAGTTTGTGAGATGCCTATGGTTTGATAATGATAAACTAATCTTTGGGAATATGTAAATAGTACTGCTATAAAATATGTAAAAAGATCCAGTCTTTCAGACACATCAAACTAAAAGCTATAATAAATACAAGATGCCATTATGGTAGACCCCTTGAGGATTTCAGTGTGTTTGCTGGAGTTCCAAATACATTACTTATGTCTTATCATCATTCTATCAAAAACAATTATTAGATAGACAATCTCAACACTAAAATAAAGTCAGTTAAAGCACTGTTATGTTGGGTGCAAGACAAGTGATGTCAAAGCCTCACTGTTCATTAGACAGAAAGAATCACTAAAGTTTAGTAATATACTGCCAAATATTTTCCATATGAATGAGCGTTTATTTTCTTGAGATATTACGAGTCATTCCCCGAAGATGACTCAAACCACCACATCGTTTATAGCACAAGTACCATAAGGAGTCCGAAGCACAATTATTTATGTGGTAAAAGTTAACTTACTCTTTTGTTTCTCGGTCAAAATGAATCACTTTAACGACAAACCACTCATCTTTCTCTGCATTTTCTTGTGTTACTCTAGCTGCTACCTGAAAAATATGAAGGATGTTAGAATCATTTATGTAGGGAGATGTTTTTACTTTCGAAATATAATAAATTGTACTTTACACCAAGTATTTGACACTATTTTTAAACATCAAAAGCTACAATGAGAAGTGAAGACAAAATGCTAATAGCAACTATAATAATAGCTATTATCTTAAGAACAAAAAGTTGAAACGATGAGTATAAACTTAGCCTATTTGATAGCATTAATAGAAAAACAGAATGTAAGGAGAGTTGTCACTGAAAAACTTAATTACTTGTTCGCCCTTCAAACTAGTAAGTGCATCCAGCTGATTTCGAATAGATTGAGAATGTCTGGGCATATCCATGTCGGTCTTCATTCTCTTCTTTTTCGGCTCAGTGCCTTCTGCAATTCATACCATCCAACAGATAAATAAAAACAGCTAAATATAAAAGCCACGAAACAAATAAATTTAATTATAACTGGAAGAGTGTACATAAGTGTTGGGTCAAATTATTTTGACTAAGTGTTGAAATAATTTGACTACTAGGATTTTGATAATGAAATGATTTATGCGTTTTGATGCAGGTGTATCGAAATCAGATTTCATGAGATTTGGTTATAATAAGGTTCATTAGACCGATTTGGCATTAGATGCACAGAGTTAGACGTGCAATCTAACTAGCGAAGTTAGACGTATAGTCTAACTAAGCGGTGTTAGACGTGCAGTCTAACTAGAGGAATTAAACGTGCAGTCTAACTCAGCGAAATTAGACGTGCAGTCTAATAGACTCTGGAATTAGAAGTGCAGTCTAACTCGTGCAGTTAGACATGCAGTATAACTCGTGGAGTTAGACGTGCAGTCTAATGAACTCGTAATTAGACATGCAGTCTAACTCAGCAGAGTTAGACGTGCAGTCTAATATATTCGGAATTAGACGTGCAGTCTAACTCAGCGGAGTTAGACGTGTAGTCTAATATATTCGGAATTAGACGTGCAGTCTAATATATTCGGAATTAGACGTGCAGTCTAATAGACTCCGGAATTAGACGTACAGTCTAACTCGTGGAGTTAGACGTGCAATCTAATGAATTTGGAATTAGACGTGCAGTCTAACTCAACGGAGTTAGACGTGCAGTCTAATATATTCGGAATTAGACGTACAGTCTAACTCAGCGGAGTTAGACGTGTAGTCTAATATATTCGGAATTAGACGTGCAGTCTAACTCGGCGGAGTTAGACGTATAGTCTAATGGAAAGAGAAAGTTAGACGTGTAGTCTAACTCCTTCAGACAAGTCTGAAGTAGAACCGTAATTAGACGTGCAGTCTAACTCGTGGAATTAGACGTGGAGTTTTATGGAGCCGTAATTAGACGTGCAGTCTAACTTGTGGAGTTAGACGTGCAGTCTAATAGAATTTGAAAGTTAGACGTGTAGTCTAACTCCTTCAGACAAGTCTGAAGTAGAACCATAATTAGACGTGCAGTCTATTAGAGCCGTAATTAGACATGCAGTCTAATAGAACTTTTAAAGTTAGACGTGTAGTCTAACTCCTTCAAACAATTCTGAAGTAGAACCGGAATTAGACTTGCAATCTAACTCGTAGAGTTAGATGTGCAGTCTAATGGTTTGTGAAAGATTAGACGTGTAGTCTAATTGGTGAAAGTTAGACGGGTAGTCTAACTCCTTCAGATTACTCTGAAGTGATTGTAATTAGACGTAATTCTAATCCCATTAGACCAGGTGGTCTAATGGATTCTGCTCTTAAACGGGGACGTTTGATTTCATTAGACGAGGTCGTCTAACTGAAATACGTCTAATGCTATACTTAAGCAGTATGCTTGAATCTAGCACCCGCCTACCAACGTGCTATAGTTGTACTCTACTCCTGCTTCACTTTCTAGTGAAGATCAGTACGATAGCTATACGCAACCAACCAACAAATGCCACGTAAGAGAATTTCCCTCACATTACTTGTTTTGCAGGTACATCTCTAATGGAATATTCAGCGCACTACCAGTTGGTGTACGGCCACGATCCCTGTGCTCAGAACTTGTTGTGTACTATGGAGGCTTTACAATGGAAGAGTGTCACGTATTATTCTAAAGATTCAACCGTTAGTCTCTACCCAGTATTTATCAAATCTCAAGGACAATGGATAAATAGAGAACAACACAATAATCTGTCGATCATCTTGCTCACTGAAACTACTGAGAAATCTATTCTTTGAATATTGAAGCTGTAAGTTGCTTTCCTGATTGTACTGTGTCTGAATCAAGAGAGAGCTAGAATCAAAAACACCTTTAGCTGAATGATATTCTTCATCTTGTAAATTGAGCAAAGTGTGTTCTGTTCAATAGTGAGTTAAGTGTGTGCAAACTGTATTTGATTCGAATCATATTATAGTGAATCATTCCGTTGGTTGGAAGAAGGGGTGACGTAGGAGAGTTTTCTCCGAACATCCATAAACAAACTGCTGTGTCTTTTCATTTCTGTCATCTTCACATTCTTCATCTTGAGCTTCAAACCTAAGTAAACAATTCCGCCTTGATTCTGTTTCAAGTGTTTACAATGGTTTGCGTAGAATAGAAAGCGAATTAAATCTCTAACAAGATTTCTTTCAAACCGTTTTTCATAAGCCTTCATCAATCGCCAGACCCCCGTTTCTATTGATAAAGTCGATCCTATCAATTGGTATCAAAGCTAATGACGTCATGAAGGTCCTATCAAGATTGATAAGGAGAAAGTTGACTGGACCGCTGAAGAAAAGAGGCAGAATAACCTCAACAACATGGCTCTTGATGTTCTGTACAGATCTCTTGATGATAGCATGTTTAACTACATTATCGAATGCGATACTGCCAAAGAGGTCTGGGACAGACTCACCCAACTATGTGAGGGCAACGAGCAAACCAAGGAAAATAAAATCATGGTTGCCACTGAGCAGTTTGATAGTTTCAAGATGCGTCCTGGTGAAACAATGAACGATTTCGACACCAGATTCAATAAGATTGTCTCCTCCTTATCCATCCTAGGCAAGACCTATAGGAACCGGTAGATTGCTATTAAAGTCATGCGTGCTCTTCCAAGGGAATGGGACATAAAGACGATGGCAATGAGAGAATCCAAAGATCTTAATAAGATCTCTCTCTTTGATCTCTTTGTTGATCTCAAGGCCTATGAGTTCGAGCTGAACTATAGGATGGAAGAAGATCAATCCACATCCATTATCATTGCCAAGGCGCTGGTGACTGCTGAAGAGCCACCAACCGCTCCGGATGTGAAGATGGCGGCTCAGCCGCTGAGCAGCGATGCCATGTCTCTCTTTGTGAAGAAGTTTGGCGATTTCATGAAGAAGAGCAACTCTAACTCAAACTCTTCAAATTCTAATGACAATAATAAATCTAAAGCTAATATTACGTGTTTTAACTGTGCTATTAAAGGTCATTATGCATCGGAATGCCGGAAGCCGAAACGTGAAGATGCAAAGGATGATGGAAAAGAGTTGAAGGCTCTTATGGCAGGTGACGGGAAGAACCAACGAAACAACCGTGACTCCTACTTCTCATCCAGTGAAAGTGATGAAGAAGAGGTGACTTGCTTCATGAAGAAAAGACTCAAGAGACTGATGTATTTGACTTCTCTTCCGAAAGGTTTTTAAGGGAACAACTGGTAGCTGCACTAGATGACATGGTCATCGAGTACAGAAAGCTAGCAGCATCCCTAAATGAAACTAAATCTTCACTAGAAGTACATAAACCAATTCTTTTTCAAACTGAAGAGTCAAATGTTTTCGAAAAGAAGATTGAAGAAATCTCATTTGAGAATGAAATGCTCAAAGAACAGATTCAAACCCTTTCGTCTGAAAACAAGAGGTTAAATTATGTTATCTGTGCATGGACAAAGTCCGGAGATGCTGTTAAACATCAGATCAGTAGGTTGAAACCTGTTGGATCAAGATCCGGTCTAGGATTTGACAACAATGACCCTAAATTGTCCTACAAAGAGTCAAACTGAGCAACTGACAAGTTTAAGTCAATAAGCTTTGTCAAAGAGAGTATGACTGACATTGAATTTGATCCTATTAAGGAAGAAGTTGCTTTCAAAAACGAAATAATCTATGTTCCACCGACTGTTATCTGAATGAAGAATAAGCTAGAAGCAGCTAGCAAGTCTGACAATCTAAAACCTGACTCAAAGTCAAGGAGTTTTAAAAGAAAGTCCACTTTTAAAGCTAAAGGATCAATGACTAGTAGGAAGTCATCTGCTAAGTCAAAATCTTATGCATTGATCACAACACAAAATGGGAAATCCATCAGAATAACTCAAATATGGATTCCTAAGGGACTAATTGATCGAGGACCCAATTGAATATGGGTACCAAAATGTGTAAATAGTTTCTTTTGTAGGCGATGCAAGAGGATTGTAGGAATGAAGGAGGAAGAATACTCTTTTGAGTATATAGCCTAGAAGATCAACAATGGCCTTTGCCATTCCAGCAGATTAAATGTTTTTATTTGTTTAAAATATTTTTGGTCTTTGGAACACAAAAATTTTCCCTTATGATTTTCTATCCCTATACAAAATGAGAGGGAAAATTACTTTGAAAGTAAAGATACTCTCTAGACGAATGACCTTAATCCATCTATTAGACAAGGGTGTCTAAAAAAACGGTCTGTACTTAGACGTATTTTTGCTCACAATCTATACATCTAAGTCTATATGTTGAGGTTTAAAACCTACGCGGTTAGACGTACACGTCTAATAGACGTTAGACGTTTTTACGTCATGAGCAAGAGGATGCTTACGTCTAACCAAACACACGTCTAACATGTGATGTTCATGCGTAATTAGACGTACACGTCTAAGAGACATTAAACGTATTCTTTACAACACGGAATTAGACGTATGCGTCTAATTGACCCATCCGTCTAATAGACGTTTAGTTGTATGGGTTTGTGCAGTAAGAAAAACGTCTAACTACGTGCCGATTAGACTGATCAAGGACAGTTGTCCCACGTGAAGAGCTATCTATTTTTCCCGCTCAAATATTAAACAGTCATCTTCTAACAACATGAAGACACGTGTCTTTCAAGTTAAGAGAGAATGACTGATATACCCTCATTTTAATGATGACTCTTTGGAAAGGACGTCTAACATTAATTGATGGGTTATACCCCTAAGAAAAGTGACGGTTATTCTGTATATCTCTTCTCTGTCTGTATAAGGACAGTTGTGCATGAGATTGAAAGCTTTTCATCTCTTGAGATTCTTAAGAACCCTAGTTTTCTTTGCATCTCTATCTCAAAACCTCTCTTAATCTTGTGTCTGTTCATACTTTTCTGAAAAATGGTGAACAAAAGAATCACGCTGGGTCATTGTACATTGCAGGTGGATTTTCCATTGGTCTACACTTTCGATCAGCCGGAACTGGTGGATATGCTCAGAACCCTAGAGTATTCTGGTCTAAGAAAGTATCTTGGAGGTCCTTTCATATTCTACGAAAAGGAAGTTCGCGAGTTTTTCAAATTTGCAACAATGGTAGGCGACTCTATTGTAGCAACCGTTAACAACGTGGAAATATCTTTCAACGAGACTGTATATGCGGAGTTCTTTGAACTTCCGACGGAGGGTCATACGTTCGACATGCTTCTCCCATCAGAAATAATGCAAGAAATGAAGAAGGCTCTTTCTGCTGATGGCTCGTCTATTCATGTAAATGGAAGTAAGAAGGTCCTCAAATCTCTTTTTGTTTTGCTAAACGATGTGATAGCAAAAGCACTCCAAGGGAAGGTTGGTTCCTTCAATCTTTATAGTCAAGATTGGTTTGACTATATGTGCGCCATCTCAAAGGGAATCCAGGTAAACTGGGCTTCAACTCTATTTCAGAACCTTAGCTTTTCTATCAACCAGGCGAACAAGGAAAGCATAACGTTCGCGGCTCAACTAAGTCGATTGTTGGAGCATTTGGGGGTTCCGATGAGTGAACCTGAGCAGATCAACTCTCCTAGGGTATTCTTTGCCTTTACAGTCGCCAGCACCCTGATGAGAATGAAGAACAATATGGAAGCTCCCTTCGGTGCCTCTAGTCAATAGACATGTGGTAGGCCTGCTACTCGATCCAGACAGTCGTCTACTTCTATTATGTCAACGGGGGCGAAGAGATCAAAGACCATCAATGAATCAGAGGCCAATTCCTCCAGTCTGAAAAGCTCTTCAAAGAAGGATTCTGAATCAGTCGATTCAAGAATCAAGCAAAGTCCATGTGTACTTTCTTCTACCCTATGTCCTCTTTGTCTTCTCCGGCGACCATCCTAAGAAAGCCCTCGAGATCCTGTGTCTCGAAAGAAAAGAAGTCTAAGGCGCCCCGCGCGTCTAAATCAATGAAGGTAACATCTTCTAGACCATTGGCCGATGTGCCCAAGTTTGATGTTCCTGTGATGGAACAAGTTGAATCTGTTTTCATTCAAAAAGAATCTGCTGAAGGGCCCGCTGTTGAGTCAGCTGGTCCGAATATTGAAAATATTGATAGGACTGAGTCTCCCGTTAATCAACCTGATCAAGTAGCCGCAGGTGCTACAGAGATTGTTCAACCAGAACAATGTGCAGTTCTAACCCTTGTTGCTGGTAATTCTACTGAAAAGAAGTCCTTTGTTTCTATCATAGAGTCTCCCTCGTTAAATCCCATTTCTAAGGATTCCTTAGTAACCGGGAAGGTAACTCGTGGAGAGCTCCCTACTGAACTTTGCAAGAAACCCCAATCTGCGTATGAGTTGATGCGTTCCACAAGGCTGTCGTGTGGAATTATATTTAGTGAACCAAGACATGCTCCAAAACTTGTCGATGTTGCTGGAAAAGGTAAGAATATTGCAACAGATGTTAATGAAGATGTTTAGAGGCAACAAGTATTATTTACCTTGTGTTGGATCAAGTCAAAGCCATTGCCGCTGAAAAGATTGAAATGTATGAATCCTGGATTCTGGAAAGATTGTCTGTCAAGTATGATGAAGCCTTAACGAATTCTGAAATAATTTGTGAATGGAAAAAGCGTGTAGCCAGTGAAAAGAAGGTTCTCAAGTGGGCCAAAACTTCAGATGTTCTTGAATCTCTGAAGAGAAAGGACCTTGTTAAAGCTTGTTTAAGAGGAAGAGCCTTATTTCTCATTCTTGAAGCCAGAAAGGCAAATTTTAATCCCATTGAGAAAGGCTCTGAAGTGGAAGCGAAAGTTTTAAAAAGACTAGACGACATCATGGCTGATTACGTCTCGGTGGTTATCCGATACGTTCATGGCGCTAACTGATCTGGAGCAAATTTTCTCGATAATGATGAACCGATGGATATTCCTGATGATAACGATGATACAGATGAGCGAGATGATGCTCTCCTGATTGAATTTGGGAGTCTTTCTGGTGAAGAAAGACGTCTTTTGGATCAACCCGTTCAAAAGTATCCTCATTTAGAAGAAGAAGAAGTGATTGTTCAAGAGTCTGAACAAGCTCTTCTAACTCAAGAAGAAGAAGTTGTTGAAGAAGATGTTATTGAGGAGTGTGCTCAAGCTCCTAATGATGAAGAAGTTGTAAGAACAGAGGAAATCCAAGAGAAGGAGGATGAAGTAACTCAGCCAGAAATTATCAGATCTGAGGGGGAACTATTCAATGACAAAGATGCTGAAGAAGAGAGTTCCTCATCTGAGGAGGAACAGAATCAAAATGCTTGTTATGTCAGGCCTCTTCCATTCCCTGAGATCAATGTCGCAAATGTTCATGAAAATATCAACAATCCTCTTCACTACAAGGGAAATCTGTATGAAAGATTTCAGAGAGCTGAAAGGGAATTGGAAGAAGAAAAGGTGAATAAAACTGAGAATATGTCTGAGAAGGATCAACCAGAGCAATCCCTGCAGATTCATACCCATTTTGATCCTATTCAGAGTATGGCAGCAGAATCTCAAGAAGATTCATTTAATGAAGAATCCTCTGTTGAGGGTATCAAGCTTCTAAAGTCTATGACGTCTGTACTCTCCTCTCTTCAGAAGAACGTGGTATATATGGGATCAAATATGATAAATGTTCTAAATACCCATAAAGAAGAAAGAAAAGGATTTGTTGATTTTGTCAATGTTCTTAATGAATTGGACAATACTCTAAAAAAGAATACGTATGAGACTCACATCTCAAATTCAAATTTTTCCAAATTCGAAAAGAAGCTCTACAGTCGTCAATCTGAAATGATGGACATTGAAAGGCACATTAATGATGATCGTCATAGAGAAACTATGGAGGAACACAGTTTGGTGAAAAACCAGATGGTAGAAATTCAAAGATGCTTAAGAAGAACAGATGGTGAACGACTGGAGTATGTTGACTCTATTGCAAGAAAATTTCAAGCAAAAGAAAATGCAAAAGTTGATGCTGAAAAAGAACAACCTCGTATCACCCAAGGTGAGTCAAGTAGAAGAAGTGGCGGTGTGTCAACCGGCACAAGATCTAAGCGAGTGTCGAGCAACGATGAAAATCCAAAGCCAACTAAAAGAGGCGGAGGTCGAAGCGGTGGTGATCGTGGAGGACGAAGCAGTGGTGGTGGTCATGGTAGACAAACTGGTATTAATCAAAGAGGTCGTGCCAGTGGCGGTGATCGTGGTGGGAGATCAAGTGGAAGCGGTCGTGGTGGTCGCATTCTTCCTCCTTTTCTAAATCTGTTAAGCGGTCAAGATATGAGCCCAACCGATCCTCGAGTAAAAAGGAAAGAACAATAATTTCTTTTATCTCCTACTCTGTTAAGTTTCTCAAACTATGTTTCCTTGATTATGTTCTGAATATTGGTTTTGGAAGTCTATGAAGTTTGCTGTAAGTGAACTGAAGTTTATTTATATGATGAATGCGTATTTTATTATATATATATATACAGGTTTTCAATTTCATCATCAAAAAGGAAGAAACTGTTGGGTCAAATTATTTTGACTAAGTGTTGAAATAGTTTGACTACTAGGATTTTATGATGAAATGATTTATGCGTGCAATCAAATTAAACGTTTATGATGAACTAGCGAAGTTAGACGTGCATTGTAACTAGCGAAGTTAGACGTATAGTCTAACTAAGCGGTGTTAGACGTGCAATCTAACTAGAGGAATTAAACGTGCAGTCTAACTCAGCGGAGTTAGACGTGCAGTCTAATAGACTCCGGAATTAGACGTGCAGTCTGTTAGGATCGGGGACGCCCTTGGAGGACCGGGGTGTTTCCGGTTTCAGGAAGGGTGGCCGCTTAGAACACACACACTTTGGTGATAGTCCGGTTAGAGACTATAACCGTTCTCAGCACTGCACAAACTATCACAGACTCTTGAACCGGGTTCAAGGGCGGAAATGTCTGTTTCAGGTTGAAGCAACGTTTGCGACTTTAGATGATGTTTTAGGAGGAGTCGGTTTTATGGATGTGAGTGACCGGTTTTAGGAGTATGATTGGTTTGAGGTTAGATAATGAAATAAAAGCAAAGGAAAGAACACGAGACAAGGATTTGTTTATGGATGTTCGGAGCAAACCCTCCTACGTCACCCCTTCTTCTCAGGTTATGAGAAGGATCTCCACTAACTTTTATAGTTACAACAATACCTCCGGTCGAGCCCAACTTCGCTACTCGCCGGTTACACCAAACTCACACTTTGATGTAATACAACAACTCAACACAACACAATAGAAAGTTTCCGGTTTTAGACATACCGGTTTTTGGAATATAACAGTTTATCTCTCTAGAACTTAATGCTTTTCGTAAGCCGTAATGTACAACTGTGTTCCTAACTTGGTGCATTAAATGAAGACGTTTCGTCTCCCTTTTATAGCTGAGAGGAGCCAACGGTTACTTTCTTCTCTCTCCTCTGGATTGGTTGATCATTGTCACGCCTGACGCAGAGAGGTTGCTTGCACGCTTCATTTTAATCAACACCTGGCATTCATGCAGGCAGCTCTGAGCAGAAGATGACGTAGCCAGTTTTCAGATTTGGACACGTGTTGGGCATGCACCTCCGGTTGTCAATTTCAGATCAATAAAGCATCATTGCTTTCCTCGCATGCTTCCGATCGGATCTGATCTTCTTTTATTCTTTCAAGACACGTTTCTTCTGTCATGGTGCGTCACTCTTGATGTTTGAATTTTTCGGCTTTTGTTCTGAACCTTCCGGTTTTTGTGTCTTGTGCAGTATTATCCGGTTGGTATGTAAGTTTTTGTCTTGACTAATCGGTCGCTTGAGAAAGTGAAAACCGGTTCCTCCGATCTTTAACTTGATCACTTGAAACTGGTTTCTTTGAAGTATAGTAGCAACCGGTTTTAAAACGCCAACCGGCTCATACGGTTTTGATCTGTACCTGCACATGAAGGTTGACAACTGTTTAGTTCGTCTGGCCGGTTCCAAAAATTAACTTACTTAATTTTTCTATCAATTTCTTCCTTTTTGATTATTTAGAATAAATATTCAAAACATGTAATGTGTGGCCGGTTTAAAATTAATCTACTTAATTTTTCTATCAATTTCTCCCTTTTTGATTATTTAGAATAAATATTCAAAACATGTAATGTGTGGCCGGTTTTCCAAAAATTAACTTACTTAATTTTTCTATCAATTTCTCCCTTTTTGATTATTTAGAATAAATATTCAAAACATGTAATGTGTGGCCGGTTTTCCAAAAATTAACTTACTTAATTTTTCTATCAATTTCTCCCTTTTTGATTATTTAGAATAAATATTCAAAACATGTAATGTGTGGCCGGTTTAAAATCATGTGTTTTGATTGTTTTTTGAAGAAAAATGTTTCAAGAGCATGAGTTTGATTTTCTATCAAATATGTGAGAGCCTATCAGAAAAAGCAAAGTAACCAAGTTCTGAAACATAGTAATGCATAATTGTTTGAAGTAAATAAAGGAAGAGATTTAGGGCTTAGATGATCCCCCCTTGTGAAGCTCTTTTTCTTTTTCAAGTTCCTTCTCCAACTGTCTTCTCTCTTCTTCTTTTCTTGCTTTCCACTCTCTATCACGTCGTTCAGCATCAATCAGCACTCCGGCCCATACGCTTGAGTGGCCGGTACTCCTATTCTTGAACCCAAAGTTGGCACAAACTGGTTTTGGTGGTGGAGGCGGTGGAGCATTAGAAGGTCTGAAGCCTGGAGTTGAGGGTGAACCTGCGGTTGCCCTTCTCTTTCGCTGGTTAAGTTCCTCAGCATCTTCTTCTTCTTCTTCATCAAGCGGTTGCGCATTTATCACGACCGGTACAACTGCTCTCTGTTCTGCCCGCTTGATCACGTTCTTAACTGCGCTTCGCTTCTTCTTGTTCCTTGTATCCATTGAGTGTGACGATTGAACCGGTTGGAGTTTCTGGATGTTGGCCTGTTCTTCCTCGTTGCATTGTTGGGCGAGCGCGTAGTCTTTGTCTTCAATCTCCTTCTGTAACCGTTCCCTTTCTATCTCTTCCTCTTGCAATTTCTTTGCGGTTTCAGCATCCGTTTCAATTTGCGTTTGAGTTATGCTGACCTGAACCTTGGACATTTCCCCGATTTGAATGGCCATTGCTTGCAGCATGTCCAATAATGGAGCGGTTGCGGTTTGGACGGACTCTGCGATCAAGGCTTTCACTGTTGTCTGCATTGCCGTATCCATCATTGACCTTAGAGAGTTTGACAGGTTGGCCTCAGCCGTTGTGATTCTTTCGTCGGTTGTGGCTTTAAAATTTCCAAAGCATGAGTCAACAGTTTCAGCCACTGCTTGCTTAATCTGATCAATTTCCGGAGTTTTGACCGGTTGAGAGGATTCTTGTTCCAGGTTTTCAGAGGTTCCGGATGTC
This sequence comes from Impatiens glandulifera, assembly GCF_907164915.1. NCBI lineage: Eukaryota > Viridiplantae > Streptophyta > Magnoliopsida > Ericales > Balsaminaceae > Impatiens > Impatiens glandulifera. Next base: position 71,602,576 of record NC_061862.1, on the reverse strand, counting down.
TCTCCGCCTATATAGAATGGCTTACTTTGATATAAGTCGGCATTGTTGAGTTGGCGTTGGCAACCTTTCCTCCACTGCATGTCAAAACGATCAAGATTTTGTACAAGCTGTTCTCGCACCGCAATAAACCGTTCGGCCATCTTCATTTCAATCGGGTTTAGCGTCGATCCTTTAGTTTCTTGAAAGGCATTCTCCACTGCCTGTAACCGAGCGTTTTCAAGGATGACTGCAGTTTTGCTAAAAGCAGGTTGAATGAGGTTGGTGTTAGCTAATTGAAGTGCCCTCTCTTCCAGCTTGACGAGCCTGTCCCACTACTTATTGCCACTCAGACCTGGAGCCATGTCGGATAACTTGGTTTCGCATCTGAGCTTCACCCACAAGATGTATGGAGCCAATGCATCACTCGCACCTTTGTTCATGTCTCGAATAAGTTCCTCGAAGATCTCATCTTCTTGTTCTGCGGTGAAGAGGACCTCGTCTCCGGTTATGGTTTCTTGTTGAGGACCGGTTTGCAGCGTACCTATTCCGGTTGCGGCTGAATCTTCAATAAGGACCCCTTTGCCTTTGTTTACTTGAGTGGAACCTTCAGGTGTTGTGGCTGGTTGGATTTCAGAGGCTGTCTTCCCTCCTGCGGAACCGGAAGGTTCCTGTTCTTCAAAATTTCCCTCCTGAGCCGGAGGTGTAATCTCTGTAGTATTAGCCGCTTCTTCGGCCGGTTGAACTTCTGTCTGATCAGGTATCTCAACCTGATCCACTGGCTTCCGACGACTTGAAACATCGTCCTCTTCGGTTTCCTTTGTGATCTCTTGGAACACATTATTAATTGCTTCTGAGGTATTCAAGCCCACATCGACTAATACCTCTTCAACTCGTTTACTTGGTGACTTGGAGGTTTCAGAGTGAATACTTACCTCTGCTTCCTCCTTGGAAACGGACTTGTTTACTTGGCTCCCCGAAGATTCGGTTTGCCTTGGAGAATGAGATGGGACGGGAACGGGGATAACTGTGTTGATGGGAATGGGTTGAAAGACGTCTGCGGTTCTTTCCAGTGGATTGTCCGAAGAAAGCGTTTTCTCGGAGTCCGCCGGTTTCTTTGAACTTTTCTTTGCAGCTACTTTCTTCCTCCTCTTTGGTTCTGGTGGGGCTTCGGCTTCAACATCTTTTCTTGCCGGTTTCTTCTGTCTGGTTTCTTCTTCAGCCGGAACCGAGGAACTGGCTCCCTTGGATGACTTTGTCTTTGAGGATTTATGTTTGATCGTCTTCTCCGGTTTTTCGATCATGGACTCTGAATCAAGAATGGTGGAGATCGGAAGCGGCTTGCCTTCACCTAGTTCCACATTGAGGAACTCAAGAAGTTTAACGATTTGCATAGCAAAGGCCTGCACCCGACCATCTTTCTTTATCACCATTTGGCAGAATTCTTCGTAAATGACGTATCCCCAGTCCACCTTGTCACCTCGGACGATGGCCAACAACATTCTAAGTTTGAATTTCGTGAGGTTGTCGAAATTACCTCCCCTTCCCTGGATTGACCGGGCGATGACAGTCAACAGCCATCTGTATTCTGGTTTGAGCTTATTCCTCCGACTAGAGTGGAGCACCAGATCTTGACCTGAGAAGGAGACCACTAACCGGGCAGCATTTGATTCTGCATCGGTTAAGTCAATCTTTAGGTCCGAACCTGTGTTGGGCAGACCGAGAGCTTCAGCAAAAAGCTCTTCGGTGATGAGAATGGCCTTCCCGTTGACAGTCGCCGAGACCTTCCTCTTCGACAGTGTCGCCGTCGCCAAGAACTCCGTCACCGCCGCCGGATAGATGATGAACGGACCAGACAGAAACTTTTCCAGCCCAGAATCTCTCAGAAGTTGAAGAACAGCCTTGTTCTTGTCTTCGGCATGTTCATCAATATCTGTGAAATCCACTTGTAACATCCATTGGAATGGAGCTTTGGTTAGATCCATGATGATTTTGTGAAGAAGATATGAAGATCGATGAAGTTTGGAGAGATGAAAGCTTTGAAGATTTGAAGAATTGTAGAGAGAGAAAGCACAAGTGTTGAATAGGATGATATGAACTTATATACATGGCAGTTCTGAGTGGTTTGAAGATGAACCGTCAATTTGATGCTTTTGGCGCCAATTTTCCCTCCAAAAGTTACTGCCGTAACTTTCGGCGGTAAAAGCGGAAATTCAATGGGCGGTAAACTTTGAGGGGTAAAACCGTGGGCGGTTAAGATTTTCAAATTTCACTTTTGCTCGAATTTTCGGTTTCACTTGAAGTCTTGTTAACCGGAAGTTTTTAAGTTAACTTTATAAGTTTGGAAAACCGGAAGGAAGGATATGAATAAAAACCGGAGACTTTGGAAATTAACTGTTTCATTAATAAAGTGAACATTAAGCGGTTCTGGTCGTACAGCAAAATGACCAGAAACCGGAAAGGAAAAAGAAAAGAAAGAAAATTAGTCTTCTGTGAACCATCCTCCTTCCATCCTTCTTTCATACCACTTTTCAATGGTGTTTTGAGGAAACCGTTCCTCAATTCTTGATAACCACCTATGAATCATGAGTATTGTGATGGTGTTGGATGGTCCAACCGGAACACCGGTTCCAAGGTTGCGACGCTTGGATATCAGAAACTGGGTGATTTGAGGAGCGTAGCTGATCCTTCCTCTTGCAGCGGTCATGAGCTGCTTCAGTTTGTTGTAGAGGTAGGATGCCCAGTTGATGGCGGAGTTGCGAATGATGGCTATCATAATGTCGAATGCCTCCCGGCTGTAGTTCTGGTTCGGCATCCGGCCTATGATAGACCTTTGGACCAAATCATGAAAGAGTTGGTAGTGAGGAGCGAGATTTTCTTTCTTCCCAAAGTCCTTGATAGGAGTGTAGGAAGAAGAAAAGATCTTGAAAAAGGTTTCCTTAGCCGGTAGGTACGGCGTCGGGAAATCAGAAAAACCTTCGGTCGAAAGGTGAAAGAAGGTGGCGAATTCCTCCTCGTTGAACTGGAAGAATTGGCCGTCGACGATGGTGCGGATGCTTCCATCATCTAAGATATGACCATTGTTGAAGAATTCACAGACCTCCTCTACGAGGATGGTGTCTGAACCCTTAAGAAAACCTTGCAGCCCAGAATCTATGATATGCTGAAAAATGCAATCATAGTATGCGTTATTTTTTATATCTTCAAAGTCGATGATAAGAGTGTTTCTTAGTTCGGCAGACATGATGATGGAGATTTTGAGAAAGGATTTTTCTTAACTTTCAAATTTTAGAGAGAAGGAGTGCTTGGAGGCGTGTTTTGAAAATGAAAGATTGAGTCCCCTTTTATAGCTTGGAATGGATGACAGCATTTAATGAGAGGATTTGAAAAATCTAGCCGTTTATGCTTAGTCATTAATGTCTTTGTGATTTTCCAAGAGAATAAAGGCATGTCTTGTCTAGTCAAGTCAGGCATGCTTTTTGATAATGAGAATTTGTGTTTCCAAGAGTGATATGATTTTATTTTGATATGGCACATTGAATATTTTAGATTTTGACTTGGAAAAGGGAGGAAATCTGATTCATTAATTGAAGCACAAAACCGGTAGTACAGCAAAATTACCGGTTTTGTGAAAAAGAGATAAAGGAAAGGAAGAAGAAACAGGTTAGACATTCGATGACTCAGCCGCTTGAGCATTTGATGCCTCAGCCGCTTGATTCCTTCTGGCTTTGACAGCTTCCCACCGGTCGATCATCTCTTGTACTCTTTCCTTGGTGAGCACATGCCTTGGATGAAGAGTGACGAAGGGTCCAGAGTGGATGTCCAGACTTGCACAGAAACCGCTCAGCTGAGGAGCGTAGCCGGTTTTGTTGGAAATGAGCATCTTCTTCAGGTTACTGAAGATGATCCAGGACCAGTTAACCGGTGTCCCAACCGTTACAGCGATCATCATCTCGAAGAGCCTTTGAGTGTAATAGTAACTTTTCTCTCTGCACAAGACAGATTTTCCCAGAATCTCGCAGAGAAGCTGGTACTTATGAGAAAGTTGACTTTTGGCACCCCAGGGTTTAACCGGGATATTTGATCCTGAGAACCGGCGACACATCTCTTCCATTGTCACCGGGGAGTAAGTTAGGTCGGTTACCCCTTCATTGGGCAAACCGCAATATACAACGAAATCCGTCTCGCTGAATAGAAATTTTTGGCCGTAAACTTGCGCAACGATGATATCTCGGTGCACTTCCTTTCCGGTTTGGAAGAGTTCTTCGACTACTAGGTAGTCAAGAATGAATCTGTTCTCAAGGAAACTTCTTAGCCCGCTCCTTTCTATGGCTAAGAACATTTCCTTGACTTCATGATGTTCATATTGGTAGATTGAATCAAAATCTGCCAATAGGATTTTCTTTGCTAAGGAGTTGGTGTTCATGTTTTTGAGAGAGAGAATTTATCTCAAGAATGAAACTTGTGAATAGTGATCTTGTGAAGTTTTGTGAAGGATCATAGTTGGTTTAAATAGCTCGGGGTTCAGCTGGTATTAATGAGATTTTGAGCATGCTTGATGATGTCATCAGCTACTTAATAGACTTAACTTGTTGAAGTAACTATAGTTTATTTCCAAGGTAAATCTAATTATTACCAAGATAGCAATGATGAAAAATATCCATTGACAAGATGTGAGTCTCCCTCTCTTGATGATGGACACATGTCGTCATCTCGATTGTGGTAGACTTGTTTTTATTAATTACAGGCTTCATTTTTCAAAATATGCATGAAAACTCAGTCAGTCATCCCAGGTTAACCGGAAAAGTTCATTCCATCAGACCAGAATGCATTTGTACTAAGCGGTTTTCCATGACCGGTTTTAGTAGGATATTTCCGTTTGTGAAGAAAAGTTGATTAATGTCAACAGTTGTTCAACTTTGGATTTGTCTTATCCACTTCAGCCCGGTTATTTCAACCGTATAGTAAACATACATTTTATTCGAGATTATGAAGTGATCGGGCATAACCGGAGACTTCCTCCCGGTTAGCATATTTGATTTATTAATGGCCTAACTGAATATGTTTTTGAGAAGCTTTAGTTTCTCCCTGAACACATATCCCGGTTTATTACATGCATGCATGAGTATCATATCAATTGATTAAGATTAGTAAGTCCTAAGATATTTCGAAAGTGAGAAAACTTAGTTTCCTGTAGCGGTTTTGTAAATATATCCGCTACTTGTTGCTCGGTTGAGACATATTCCAGCCGGATGTGTTTCTCCTGAACATGCTCCCGGATGAAATGGTGTCGGATATCGATATGCTTTGTTCTTGAGTGCAACACCGGATTGTATGTAATTGCTATGGCGCTGGTGTTGTCACAAAAGATTGGAGACTCCTTGGCTTCTATTCCGAAATCCCTTAGTTGTTGTTGGATCCAGAGAAGTTGTGCACAGCAGCTTCCAGCTGCTATGTACTCCGCCTCTGCGGTTGATGTTGCAACGGATATTTGTTTCTTGCTGCTCCAAGTGACTAACCGGTCACCCAGGAACTGACAGGTTCCACTTGTACTCTTTCTGTCGATTTTGCATCCTGCGTAATCGGCATCTGAGTAGCTTATGAGGTTAAAACTTGAGTCTTTTGGGTACCAAAGTCCCACTTCTTGAGTTCCCTTTAGATATTTTAGAATTCTTTTGGCCTCCGTATAATGGGACTGTTTTGGATTTGCTTGGAACCTCCCGCACACTCCAACCGCAAACAGAATATCAGGTCGACTTGCTGTTAGATATAGCAGCGATCCGATCATTCCTCGATATGTTGTGATGTCAACGGCTTGACCATCATCATCTTTGTCCAGCTTCACGGAAGGACTCATTGGCGTAGCCGCTTCTGCGCATGTATCCATCCCAAACTTCTTTAGTAGTTCGGCTGTGTACTTTGGTTGGCTTATGAAGGTTCCGGTTTCCATCTGCTTAACCTGAAGTCCTAGAAAGAAACTCATTTCCCCATCATACTCATTTGAAATCTATCAGTCATCATTTTCGAAAATTTGTCACATAATTTTGGATCGGTTGATCCGAATATGATATCATCAACATAGATCTGAACAAGTAAAATTTGTTCCTTCCTTTCAAATTTGAAAAGTGTTTTGTCTACCGAACCTATGGTAAATTTGTGATCAAATAGAAATTGTGTTAATGTATCATACTAAGCTCTTGGAGCTTGTTTCAAACCGTAAAGGGCTTTATTCAGCCGGTAAACATGATTTTCGTGTTCTGGATTTTTAAAACCTGGAGGTTGGTTAACATACACCTCTTCATTTACTTTTCCGTTTAGAAAAGCACTCTTAACATCCATTTGGAAAACTTTGAAGTTTTTAAAAGCTGCATATGCTAAAAATATTCTAATGGCCTCAAGTCTAGCTACGGGGGCAAATGATTCTTCAAAATCAACGCCTTCTTCCTGTTTATAGCCTTGAGCCACTAACCGGGCTTTGTTCCTCGTAACTAAACCGTCTTCATTGAGTTTATTTCTGAATACCCATCGTGTACCTATAACCGGTTTGTTTTTCGGTCTAAGGACTAGGTACCAGACTTTATTTCTCTCAAACTCGTTTAATTCCTCTTGCATTGCCAAGATCCAATCTGGATCTGACAATGCTTCATCCACCTTTTTCGGCTCAATTTGTGATATGAAAGCAGAGTTTCCATAGTGATCCAAATTTTGTTGCCTAGTTCGGACGGGTGAGGATATGTTACCTATTACTAGTTCAAGAGGATGATTTTTGTTCCTTCTGAGGTTAATCCGAGACGTGTCTACCAAGCTTTCAGCTGGCTGATCAAGGTTAGACTGATCGGTAGGTTGAATAGAGTCAGACCGACCGATTTCTTCAGTAGAAACCGAAGCGTCAACTTTCTGCGGTAAAGCAGCTTGATCAGACTGAATTTCAGCATCAACCGCTTGGTCCTTGACAAAGCGTCTAAAAACCGGAACCTCGTCTTCATCATCAGAATAGATATTGAAATTTTCCATTCTGTTGTGAAGGTCGAAGGGTAATGCAGTGTTTCGTTCAACCGATTCATCGAAAACAACGTGTGCGGTTTCTTCAACTGTTAAAGTCCTAGTATTGTATATTCTGTAGGCTTTACTCACAGCTGAATATCCCAACATTATTCCCTCATCGGATTTAGCATCAAAAGCGGTCAAGTAATTCTTGTCGTTATTGTGAACAAAACATTTACTGCCAAAAATTCGAAAATATCGTACACTTGGGACTTGATCGATTTCAAATGGAGTTTTAGAAAACCGTTTAGTTACCAAAGATCGATTTTGTGTATAGCAAGCGGTGTTGATAGCTTCAGCCCAAAATTTTTGAGCGATACCCGAATCAGCTATCATTGACCTTGCGGCTTCCTTGAGAGTTCGGTTTCTTCTCTCAGCTAGGCCATTTTGTTGAGGAGTTATGGCACTAGACAACTCGTGCCTAATACTGGAATCATCAAGAAAAGTAGTTAAGTTACTGTTTATAAACTCAGTTCCTCTATCACTTCTGATTTTGTTTACTCGAATGGATTTTTCATTTTGTATTCTCAAGATCAGTTTAATCAAGTTTGGAGTTGCCTGATTCTTAGAAGCTAGAAAAGTAACCCAAGTAAATTTAGAATAGTCATCAATAACTACCATAGTATAATGCATGCCTCCTTAACTAGTTACTTTAACCGGACCAAACAGATCCATATGCAGGAGTTCCAAACATCTTTCAGATTGATAATTTCCTTTACTTTTGAAAGATGATTTTACTTGTTTCCCCATTTGACATGCAGCACATACTTTATCTTTTGAAAACTTAACGTTTGGAAAACTGTGAACTAGTTCCTTGGAACAAATAAAGTTAATTGTTTTAAAATTCAAGTGGTTTAACCGTTTATGCCAAAGCCAGTTTGGATCATTTCCGGCTATCATACACACAGGTTTTTCGAAATCAGTTTTCCAATTTACTTTGTAAATGTTTCCTATCCGGTTACCGGTTAGCAAAGTGTCATTATCTTGATCTTTGACTAGACATGAGTTTTTATGAAATTCAACTTTGTATCCTACATCACACATTTGGTTTATGCTTAACAGGTTAAAGCGCAATTCTTCTACTAAGAGTACATTATTTATAGACAGATTACCATGGACAATCTTACCCTTGCCCACGGTTTTACCTTTTGAGTTATCCCCGAATGTGATGACTGCTCCGGTTTCGTACTTGATGTCGGTTAGTAGCTCCTTGTTTCCGGTCATATACCTTGAGCATCCGCTGTCTAAGTACCATTCCGAATTCTTTAGCCGGTTGCTCCTCATAACCTGCAACAAACAATTATTTACACATTTTTGGTACCCACATACAGTTGGGTCCATGGTTGATTAGTCCCTTTGGGATCCAGACTTGAATGAGTCGGATTACTTTCCCGGTTATTGTTTTGATAATATTTGGCTTAACTTCTTGGTTGTTGCTCAAGAATGCCTTATGTGGTGATGAGCTTCTTTGATGTCGGGTTTTATTAGATTTACTTGGTTTCCGGTTGACTTTCCTTCTCTCAAGATGAAACCATTTTTCAGATTCGTTAGGACTTACATACTTAAGCGTTTCTTCCGGTTTTAGGTCATTTTCGGTTTGTGAACTCTTGACAAATTTTATAAATGGAAGATTATTTTTCGTGAGTTTTATCCCGTTAGGTTGTTTTGTTTTATTTTGTTTATTTGGTTCATAACCGATACCGTACCTACACTTCGGGTGTCTTTTGTAGTTACACATTTGTTTCACTGCTTGACGTGATCTCTCCCACGCAGCCGTGACGTACATTGCTCGCTCATCGGTTTCGGTTACCGGTTGAACTGTCTTCTCATTATCTGAGAATAGTTTATCCGGTTCATACGTTTCGATTTCACACATTTTATCATATACATTATTTATTTGTTCGGTTTTAGTTTCTATTGGAGTTGGTATGTAAGCAGATATGTTTCTGAACTCAGCAACCATTTGGTTGAGTGCAGAAACTAGATCTTCTTTGGTAAACTCATCAGAAGAAAAATTGAATACCTCTTCGTCGTTTGCCATGAAACAGGTTACTTTCTCTTCACCATCTTCATTATCGGAGTATGCCCACTCGCTTCCACCATCAGATGCAATGAGCGCCTTTTGAGTTTCCTTTCCTTCATCAGCATGTTGATCATCGTTTCTTCGGTAGTCATTTCATTGGTTGTTGTTGTTTCCCCGATACCGGTTGCCTTGATAGTTATTTCCTTGATAATTGTTTCCTTGATAGTTTCCTTCCGGTTTTCTATCGTCTCTTCTTGGTTTTCTACACTCTGACCTGAAATGTCCAAAACCATCACAGTTATAACATCTCTTGTTTGATTTATCTACATAGTTATAATTAAAATCATTATTAGATGGTGGCTGGCTCTTCTTCATGAATTTTCCGAATTTCTGAGCTAGCATCGCCATCACATCTTCGGTAATTTGATCGGTGTTTTTGACTGGAGCCGGTGCGGTTGATACTTGAGCCGCCGGTTCCACCGATGTAACCAGAGCTCTAGTTGCGGTTGATGTGGATGCTTCATCTTCGATCCGAGACTTGATCTCGAATTCGTAGGCTTTCAGATCCTCGAACACATCATGCAACTTCATCTGCCCAAGGGTGCTTGATTCTCTCATCACCATGGTCTTGATATCCCACGTGCTTGGCAAAGATCTTAGGGCTTTGATGATCACTTCTCGGTTATCATACTTCTTTCCGAGTGTTTGAAGCTCGTTGACTACACTGGTGAACCGGTTGCTGAATTCCTTCATATTTTCCCCCGGTTTCATCCTTATATTTTCATATTTTTGTGTAGCTACCAAGATTTTGTTCTCCTTGGTTCTTTCGTTTCCCTCGTGAATCTGAATAATCGTTTCCCAAGCTTCTTTTGCATTTTCACACTCTGATATTTTGTTCAGAGTGTTATTATCTATAGCCTTATAGATGTGCCTCATGTAGTGGTTGTCCAGGTTACTCCGTCTTCGATCTTCACTCGTCCATAGGTTTTCCTCCTTGTTGATCTTGATCGGTCCCTCTTTCAGGACTCGGCTCATCTCATCATCTAACGTAATCAGATGTAGATACATCTGTTTCTTCCAACTGCTAAACGCTTCGCTGTTTAGCATTGGTGGCTTGTCGCTGTGGGTCATGCTTCCCATCTTCTTTGATTGCATGAGTGCTAAGAACCTCGCTCTGATACCACTTGTTAGGATCGGGGACGCCCTTGGAGGACCGGGGTGTTTCCGGTTTCAGGAAGGGTGGCCGTTTACAACACACACACTTTGGTGATAGTCCGGTTAGAGACTATAACCGTTCTCAGCACTGCACAAACTGTCACAGACTCTTGAACCGGGTTCAAGGGCGGAAATGTCTGTTTCAGGTTGAAGCAACGTTTGCAACTTTAGATGATGTTTTAGGAGGAGTCGGTTTTATGGATGTGAGTGACCGGTTTTAGGAGTATGATTGGTTTGAGGTTAGATAATGAAATAAAAGCAAAGGAAAGAACACGAGACAAGGATTTGTTTATGGATGTTCGGAGCAAACCCTCCTACGTCACCCCTTCTTCTCAGGTTATGAGAAGGATCTCCACTAACTTTTATAGTTACAACAATACCTCCGGTCGAGCCCAACTTCGCTACTCGCCGGTTACACCAAACTCACACTTTGATGTAATACAACAACTCAACACAACACAATAGAAAGCTTCCGGTTTTAGACACACCGGTTTTGGGAATATGACAGTTTATCTCTCTAGAACTTAATGCTTTTCGTAACCCGTAATGTACAACTGTGTTCGTAACTTGGTGCATTAAATGAAGACGTTTCGTCTCCCTTTTATAGCTGAGAGGAGCCAACAGTTACTTTCTTCTCTCTCCTCTGGATTGGTTGATCATTGTCACGCCTGACGCAGAGAGGTTGCTTGCACGCTTCATTTTAATCAACACCTGGCATTCATGCAGGCAGCTCTGAGCAGAAGATGACGTAGCCGGTTTTCAGATTTGGACACGTGTTGGGCATGCACCTCCGGTTGTCAATTTCAGATCAATAAAGCATCATTGCTTTCCTCGCATGCTTCCGATCGGATGTGATCTTCTTTTATTCTTTCAAGACACGTTTCTTCCGTCATGGTGCGTCACTCTTGAAGTTTGAATTTTTCGGCTTTTGTTCTGAACCTTCCGGTTTTTGTGTCTTGTGCAGTATTATCCGGTTGGTATGTAAGTTTTTGTCTTAACTAACCGGTCGCTTGAGAAAGTGAAAACCGGTTCCTTTGATCTTTAACTTGATCACTTGAAACTGGTTTCTTTGAAGTATAGTAGCAACCGGTTTTAAAACGCCAACCGGCTCATACGGTTTTGATCTGTACCTGCACATGAAGGTTGACAACTGTTTAGTTCGTCTGGCCGGTTCCAAAAATTAACTTACTTAATTTTTCTATCAATTTCTCCCTTTTTGATTATTTAGAATAAATATTCAAAACATGTAATGTGTGGCCGGTTTAAAATTAATCTACTTAATTTTTCTATCAATTTCTCCCTTTTTGATTATTTAGAATAAATATTCAAAACAAGTAATGTGTGGCCAGTTTTCCAAAAATTAACTTACTTAATTTTTCTATCACAGTCTAACTCGTGGAGTTAGACTCGAGACTAATCTGACATTGCCTAAAATAACCTAAAATAAGTAGAACAATTCTATACGAGTAATTTTATGTGTGCAGTCTAATAAACTCGTAATTAGACGTGTAGTCTAACTCGTGGAGTTAGACGTGCAGTCTAATGAATTTGGAATTAGACATGCAGTCTAATGAATTTGGAATTAGACGTGCAGTCTAACTCAGCGGAGTTAGACATGCAGTCTAACTCAGCGGAGTTAGACGTGCAGTCTAATATATTCTGAATTAAACGTGCAGTCTAACTCAACGGAGTTAGACGTGCAGTCTAACTCAACGGAGTTAGACGTGCAGTCTAATATATTCGGAATTAGACGTGTAGCCTAACTCGTGGAGTTAGACGTGTAGTCTAATATATTTGGAATTAGACCTGCAATCTAACTCAGTGGAGTTAGAATGCAGTTTAATATATTCGGAATTAGACGTGCAGTCTAACTCAGCGGAGTTAGACGTGCAGTCTAATATATTCGGAATTAGACGTGCAGTCTAACTCGTGGAGTTAGACGTGTAGTCTAATATATTTGGAATTAGACGTGCAGTCTAACTCAGCGGAGTTAGACGTACAGTTTAATGGAAAAAGAAAGTTAGACGAGTAGTCTAACTCCTTTAGACAAGTCTGAAGTAAAACCGTAATTAGATGTGCAGTCTAATGGAGCCGTAATTAGACGTGCAGTCTAACTCGTGGAGTTAGACGTGCAATCTAATAAAACCTTAAAGTTAGACGTGTAGTCTAACTCCTTTAGACAAGTCTAAAGTAGAACCGTAATTAGACGTGCAGTCTAACTCGTGGAGTTAGACGTGCAGTCTAATGGAGCCGTAATTAGACGTGCAGTCTAACTCGTGGAGTTAGACGTGCTGTCTAATAGAACCTGAAAGTTAGACGTGTAGTCTAACTCCTTCAAACAAGTTTGAAGTAGAACCGGAATTAGACGTGCGGTCTAACTCGTAGAGTTAGACGTGCAGTCTAATGGTTTGTGAAAGATTAGACGTGTAGTCTAATTGGTGAAAGTTAGACGGGTAGTCTAACTCCTTCAAATTAGTCTGAAGTGATTGTAATTAGACGTAAGTCTAATCCCATTAGACCATGTGGTCTAATGAATTCTGCTCTTAGACGGGGACGTTTGATTTTATTAGACGAGGTCGTCTAACTGAAATACGTCTAATGCTATGTTTAAGCAGTATGCTTGAAGCTAGCACCCGTCTACCCACGTGCTATAGATGTACTCTACTCCTGCTCCACTTTCTAGTGAAGATCAGTACGATAGTTATATGCAACCAACCAACGAATGTCACGTAAGAGAATTTCCCTCACATTACTTGTTTTATAGGTACATCTCTGATGGAATATTCGGCGCACTACCAGTTGGTGTACGGCCACGATCCCTGTGCTCATAACCTGCTGTGTACTATGTAGGTTTTCCAATGGAAGAGTGCCACGTATCATTCTGAAGATTCGACCGTTAGTCTCTGTCTAGTATTTATCAAATCTCAAAGACAACGGACAAATAGAGAACAACACAACAATCTGTCGATCATCTTGCTCACTGAAACTACTGAGAAATCTATTCTTTGAATATTGAAGCTGTAAGCTGTTTTCCTGATTGTACTGTGTGTGAATCAAGAGAGAGCTATAATCAAAAACACCTTTAGCTGAGTGATATTCTTCATCTTGTAAATTGAGCAAAGTGTGTTCTGTTCAATAGTGAGCTAAGTGTGTGCAAACTATATTTGATTCGAATCATATTATAGTGAATCCTTCCGGTGGTTGGAAGAAGGGGTGACGTAGGAGAATTTGCTCCGAACATCCATAAACAAACTGCTGTGTCTTTTCATTTCTGTCATCTTCACATTATTCATCTTGAGTTTCAAACCTAAGTAAACAATTCCGCCTTGATTCTGTTTCAAGTGTTTACAAGGGTTTGTGTAGAATAGAAAGCGAATTAAATTCCTAACAAGATTTATTTCAAACCGTTTTTCATAAGCATTCATCAATCGCCAGACCCCCGTCTCTATTGATAAAGTCGATTCTATCAATAAGTTTATTTCCTGATTTAGCATACTAGTTAAACATGTTTTGGTCTTCCTTCTTGCTTTTACTCTCATTTATACATGTTTAGGCAAATCCAAAACATCGTAAGAAAAAACTACAAAACTGATGCACCTGCAAACTAATAAGACTACTATGATCTAAGTATCACAGTAAATACAAGTGCACTATGATGATCATTCCATATACTGACAAACTCACAGACAGGATTTTAGTCATAAAGTTTTCTTTAAAACAACTACTTCTGAAATGTTACCCAAAATGCTTTTGAACATTGTAGTTCAGTTATCACATAAAAAACTACAGTATAACTGAGTAGTAGAACCAATGTAGCAACATGGATTATAAAATAATTATCTTGGTCACCTATTCTTCTTCGTTGCTGCCCAGGTTGTCCAGATGGGATTAGTGTTTCCAGTTGACTTATCAAATGACCTGATATTTGCAGCCAATTCAAAAAATCAATTTCGGCATAGAACATTATGCAAACAAGATGATATTAGCTCAATTGAAATTATAGAATCTTCCAATAATGAACATATGTTGCTTCACTTTCAGAAAGCTCTTTAGCTCGAGTGTACAAAACCCTAAGATTTGCCAAGGTGTTATCCCCAGGCTTCTCAACCATCTCAGGTGCTGCATTACATTAGCAACAAGAGAAAATAAAATTACAATGCAAGGGGGTTAAACAAAGACAATAAAAGCGAAAATATTAACTATTTCTTCAAAAGGTTTTATCAAGAGAAGACAAATTCATAATCCATATGTTCATCTAAATCATTGTATAAAGTCCAACTATAAAGTAACTCTAAGTTTAACTTCATTTATATCAAAAAAGCCTTAAAATACGAACATAAATTGAAGACGAGATTGAGAAAAGTAAGGTTTTGAGATAACTACTCACTGGATTGAAGTTTCTTGTGCAATTTATTTATGGAAATGAGATCCTCTTCCTGATCTTTCCGTAGCCGATCGAGTTCCTTGGAGTTATCCACAATTCCAGCAACATCAGGTACTGAAGACATCTTCGTAGTCTACTGGTTGATGTTTCGAGAAAGCAACAGAAACTCTCTTCTTCATCTTCCTCCAAAAGCCTACTCCTCGATCGAATTGCTAGTTTGGACAGTGAGAAGATATCGGTGGAATCAAGAAAGAGAAAGGAAGGTCTAAATTTGAAGCGAAATCTGACTTTTTGGGATTCCTGACAGAATTTTCAAATTGGAACGATTTGCGTGGGTTAAATTTAGGGATTTCCTTTCTTACCTATTTTTTTAATTCTATAATATGTTTTTAAATTGATTATTTTTTCAATTAATTCAATTATGGATAATTTAATTTAAGATATTTGATTAATATTAGATTGAAACAAAAATCCATTTTTTTCTCAAAAATAAAATAAAATAATAATACCTAAAAAATCTCTCTAATCAGTCTTGAAGGGGATATTGTGTACATAATCATCTTTAGGAATCATAATCATAATATAGTGTAATAGCTTGTTTACTAATCTAATTTACAGAAATTTCGTGTTTAACTCAATTGGAGGTCAAATTTGTATGATGATGTCAAATTTGTTTAGTCCGCTACTAACGACAAAAAAAAAGTGAATGTTTATTGCTTTCCACTTCAAAATGTCAAATAATAATTCGAGGATGTTAAAAAAAAGAACGTGTAAGGAGTATATTATGAATAAATTTTCATAAAAATTTAAAATCTTAGATTAAAACAGATTTCACTAAGGAAATTATAAAATTTAGATGTGGGGAAAATTAGGTAATGGTTATATTCCATTTTTCGATGTTGATACTTCGCGTAAAATAAGCATACCTAATTGAAAATATATCATTGAATTACAACTAAGTTTGAAATGAGACCAGACCAAATATTTTTCATCCAATTAGATAAGATGGTTTGTGAGCTTAAAGAACACATTTAAACAAACCTTTGTTATAGGAGTATTAACTTTCCAATTTTGTGTTTTAGAGGATAGATTTCCAACCAACCAATGTAGCAACCTAGTTTTGGATCAACCAAATTGGAGGGAACCATCAACAAATAATAAATAATTAAGTTGTAGACCTCCCAGAGAAAGAGAAATAGCCTTTAACCAATTCTTAGTCACCACATTCTTGACAAGACTATTGAAATTCCATTGTAATTGAACATTTTCTCACTTGTAATGGTAATTAGTTAATTTAGAAGAAGAGTTGCTTATTTTTTGGAATGATGATAAATATATTGAAGATCATTGCAAAATTACATTCAAAATGAGACAATCCAAAAGAAGACAAAAGATTTGAAACTCAAAGACTTGAGGTGGACAATGTGACAAAAGTTGTTTTATAGGATGGGTAAAATTATTTTGCCAATTATTGCATTATTAAACTTAACTAACGAGTATCTTTTTCGAATGGGAGCAGTACAGAAATTTGATAATAACTTTTCAATGGTTGGAAAGGATTTCAAAAGAAATCTATTACCCGAAATAGGGTTATTATTCTTGTTCTTGCATATTATAGTTTTTTTAATTTCACCTTAATCTAATGGAATAGCCTTAAGTTAATTTTTTAATTTTTGTTGATCACAAATATTTTTGATATTTTATATTGATTAATATGTTGGATAATTTATAATAATTCATGTCACAATTTGAACTAAACAGATTTTTAACTTATTCTTTAACAATTATTGTGATATTTGCAATTTAATATATTAATGAATTGTGTTTTATCCTTTGAAAAATAATAATTACATAATTGTTAAATCTCTTTATAATTTATTTTCATATTTTCATAATACAAGCTTCAAATTTACATGTGTACAAAGTTAAAAAATTATTTTCTCTTTGAACTCATAAATATAAACAATTTAACGTTAATCTAATGAAAAAATGGATTATTATTAATATGTCTTGATCAACAATAACTCATATTTGCAAGTTAACATAGGATTGTTAAAAAAACAAATAAATGAATCATTTTCACTTCTAAGTTGAGAGGAATATTCTAAATGAACATAAGATAGCCTCTTCTACACAATAACATTAGGATTACACCTATCATGCTTCATGTGGCTTCCCAAAGTTCTCATCCATAATACTGAGGTAATTAACAATTTATTTAACAAATATCTACTCCTTCTAGTCAATAATGTTGTTTTTCAATCAACATGTCTTCATTTATTGACACACTCACTCAGAATTATAAGTCTTATTTAAATTTAGAGTAATTAAGATAAGAAATAGAACACAAGTTTAGACAATGATGTAATTATCAAGAAGTGAAAATGTAATAATCTCACACTTAAAATAAACATGAATAGAATGAGAAAATACGAGTTATTGAAGTTTATGATACGATATGTATTAATAAAAAGTTATATGTCTATGATGCTTTATATAGTTGTATCATAAATTACATAGATTAAGGTATACATGAGTTTGATGTTCATGTCTTTAAACTTGTTAAAGTTGAAAAAATATGTTACAACATTAAACACAAATATAGAGAAATCTTACTAACTCACAATTAAACTATATAAGCTATCATAAACATATATCTTACTATTGATACTTACAACATATCATAAACCTCGAAACACTTGAATTTCTTTATCGTATTCGTCTAAAGTGTAAAATTATAACCATTAATACTTGATAAAAACATTTACTATAAGTATCGATCTTTTTTCTCTTTAACTACTGAAAATAATGACAAATTAATTAACAATAATAGAGGGCAAGTTGGAGAATTTTTGAATGTGTCTGAGGGATTACTTGTTGATTCAAGATAAGGAGACAATCCAATTAACTTGATTAATAGATATAATAGTATCTCGTTAATATATACTATTATGTCAATCTATATACATCTTCATCTAAATTGAAAATATAAAATAAGTGCATTATTGATGATCCTTAAAAGGCTAGATGGACTGAAGAAAGGAAAGTCAAAATTGTAAAAAATATTTGAGAGTGTGAGAATGAATGTTAAGATGACTTCTATATTTATATACTTATAAACAGTATTCTAATTTACCTAGAAATGATGTATTTATAGAAAATAATAATGTTAATTATGCATATAAGGTATAATAATATTTTAATTATATTTTTACAATATCTTGTCTTAATAATATTGTTAACATATTACTACTAGATAAAAAGTAAATCAAAATTAAAATTCTATGAATTCTATTAATAACTTTTATGTGTGTAAGAGAAAATTGATAGGGTAATTAATTTATGGGTACATAATCTTTTCTTTAAATATTTATATTTTCATTATTTACAAATTCATATGTAGTATGTTATTTGTTAGGTAAAATTGATGGAGATGTTAGAGCTAGAGGCCCTCACCTTGAGAGATTCGTGAATTGGAGGGATATTGGAATATTTTTATTTATTAAAATATTTAATTTATTATATAAAATACTAAAATATTATATATTTTAAATAATTATTTATTATTTTATTATTATATATTAATAACATTTAAGTATTTTTATCAAAAAAAAATCTTATCTCATCAAAATTATCACTGATTTTTATTTTATTAATTTACAATATTTTTTAAGAAATATTATAAACATATAATATACTAATATTAAAAATAAAAAATAATAATAATTTAACCTAAAAATTCAATTAAGTTGGTAACATAAAAATGAGCCACTAATACAAAAACAAATAAAAGAAGTCACTCATTAATAATTATTTGATCTTTTAAATTGAAATTAAGGTGAATGTAACTTGTAACATTGAAATAATATATATAATAATATGATAAAATTAAATGATTTGGTCTCCAAAACACGCAACTTCTACCCATCCGTACAACATGTGCAACCAGGTACAAATAAAAAAAATCTCTAAGAACTTGTTTGGTCTTAGTTATTTTTTGGATTTTTATCGGGTTTAAAAAACTTGTAGAATAAATTATCAAAATGTCCTTTTATATTAAAATTTAAATTTAAATTAATATCATTATAATAAACTTTTTAAATATTTTAATTAATTAATTAAGTTAGGATGGTTAAAATTATAATAACTTAATAAAAAAAAATATTTTTTGAATTAAAAAACCAAAAATACTCAAAATATAATTATCTTGAAAGTGTGAGTTAGAGAAGGTAACAATAAAATTATTAATACTAGATAAACTTCTTTATGAAAAAACTTCAAATGAATTCACTTTATGAAAAATTATATATAATCAATTTTATTTTTATTTTTGTTAAACTGTGATATTTGATCTCTTAAAAATCATTCTTATCGCATAAATTATTTAAGACTTAATTAGTTCAGTGATAAAATACAAATTTTGTTAATAAAATCACAAGTAAGAGTCTTTATATAAAATCAGGGTTACGACTTCGACATTGATAGAAATGTGTAGCTAATGATTTTAAACAAGTAATGATGAGATACTATAAAAGAACAATCCATAAAAAAAATAAACTTAACCTTTTGGCTGTGTGAAGACAAAAACTTTTGTTTTATTTTTTTCTCTCACAAATATTTCACCTATATGGAATCTTCCATAAAATGTTTGGACTTGCATAAAATTTATTAAAACTATGTTAAGATATTAAATTTATATAAATTAAATTAAATTCTATTTTTCATCCATCAAAATTTCTTCAGCTAGCTAGACAAGCCATATCAGATCCAGATCATCATCCTTAAGAGATCAATACTACGAGATCAATAGGACCTTTTTTTTTTCTTGCCTCCAAAATATGTTTTATTTTTAATTTACTCAAATTAAGATAATAACTTGAATTTAAAGGAATCAAACAAGTCCCCACCTACACTAAGACAAATGATAGACTCTTTTGCATAAAAATCAATTTTTTTATTTATTTAAATAATTATGGTACGAAAAGCTTGAAACCATAATTTTTCCGTTCAGAATACATTTTTTACTAAATTATTATTTGGGTTTAAATTTAAAACATTTTATTAAATAAGGTTCGAACTTTAAGTTAAATCATTTGGAGCTCTAACATGTTTGTAATTTGAAGTTTTCCTAAATAAATGTTCAATAGTCTGTTTTAATTGAAATTACTTTATTTTGTTTTTATTTAATTTCCACTTATCACATTACCTGAACCCTTAAAATAATTTTTTTTATATGATCAACTCTTCCACATTCTCCATCAAGCTTCATCTAATTCTCGTCATACCATTTTCTTCTTCTTTTCTTCTTCAAAACACCACCTTTCTTGGGACCCCACTTTTGTCTTAAGTCCTAACAACTAATTATATCATATTCAAATGTCAAAACCAAAATGAAATATTTCATTTTTCAAGCTTTATAGAATTAAAGGTCTAAAATAACAAAATAAAACCTATAAAAAGTAAGAAAAATCAATTAACTAGAAGATTTTATTTCTTCTAGTAATGGTTAAAGCCAAAATAAATACACATGTGAATGAATAGACTTGTACGGAACTCAATACTTTAAAGAGAATACAGTCAAATACAAATTACATATAAAAAATTGAAAAAAGGGTGGTGCTTTGAAGAAAATGGGGTTTGATGGAGTAGAAGATGAAGGTCAATGCTCGATAGAGAATGTGAAAGAGGAGAGTGTTTAATTTTAAAAAAGTGTTATTTCAAGGGTCAAAGTAATATACTAAGTGACAACAGAATGAATGTTCATTTGAAGAAAAACCATGAGATGGTTAAATGTTTAATAGTTTGAACCCTAAATGGCTCAACTCAGAGTTCGATTGTATATAGAAATTGGACCATTTATTTTTATATATATGAGTTTAATTTTGTATTATTCATTGTGACGGTTTTTATAGTCTTATATAGGCTTGTGGGAAATATGGTATTAATATATACAATAGAGTTTACAATATATTTAATTATCTTAGGTTAGGATTAGGTACTTAGGTCACCCTTATTTTCCTTAGAAGGGTCGGTTTGTACTACATTTATATGTTCTAAAAAAATTGAAAGTTAGATCACGATACTTCTATATTTATATAATATATAGGAGTATAGTATATATGTATATTATAATTAGTGTGACATAGTTATTTAATTATCAAAATCTAAAAAGATATATGATAATATAAGCTATTGACTAGTTTTGTCATTGATCCTCATAATTGGCCTTATCTAAAAGATATAATCAAACGTGTACCATGCCATATACCTTATCTAAACAATATTTTTTATATTTTTTAAAGGATAAAATTATTTTATTAATCTAATTAATCGATTAAATCACAACTAAATATTAAAAACTTATAAAAAATAATTCAGTTCAATTTAGACATTATTTTGTTATAAGTAAGACCAACTAAAAATATTTATCAAAAAAATCACCAACAAAAATAACAACTCAAAACAAGTTTAACACATAAGAGACTCAAAATACTGGTAAATCAAGTTATTTTTATGTAATTCACTTGTTGATCAAAGAATTTTAGACATTTAAATTATTTTTTGTTATGTGCTATATCATCTCTGCTTCACTAATATTCACATCGTTTTTTTAATTTTTCATCCAAATATCCAAATATCCAAAGAATATTGGTATATATATATATATATATATATATATATATATATATATATATATATATATATATATATATATATATATATATATATATATATATATATATATATATATATTTCTACACTATTAAAAAATATTTATAAAAGATAATAGACTATTAATATTCAATCATTAATATTTTTAACCACTAGAAATATAATAGTTGGTTAAAAGGAATCAATCATGTATTCATGTCATATATATATATATAATATAATTTAGCATCCTATAAAAAAAATATACTTGAAAATTCATCATCAAAACTTATAGTTATCATTTCAACTTTATTTATTCATGCTACCACGACTATTTCATAAACAAATGATAATGCAGTTTCTTTTTCTACAATTGTGAAATTTGGTGTGTTTTAACCAATTTTTCTTTAAAAAAATGAAGTTGTAATCATTATTCCAACCCTCTAACTATAACTTTAATTTTTACCCATTAAAATAGTAGATGATTGGCCCATCATCCATGGAAGTTGTATTTGACCATTTCCTTTTTATTTTACTTATTGTCCATATTTAAATTAAAACATTTTGTATTTTAAAAAAATAGTATAGAATACTATCAATTTCCGTCTATAATTAAACCGACCATATAATTTGTTAAAATAAAGAAAGTAAATATAATAATATGAAGTAAAATAATAAAATATAATGCAAGGATAAGATATTTGTATGGAGTATTACCTGACAGGCCAATACCATGGCGATCTCTAGTTTTATCTAAGGTCTCAACTGGACTAATATATGTTTGGTAGATGTTAATATGAGCCCATTAAAAATTTTATGGACCCAAATTTGATAGCTCAAATTCCGAGCTGATTTTTGTTATTGTATTTATATTATTTATAAGAGGGATGAGGATGGCAACGACTGACACTAAGAGTGAAACAATAAATCCGACGTGATATGTCACATGTCTGTCACGGTGGAGGAAAAAAAATGAAAATGCGTTTCCCGCTCATCGAAAAAGAGTCTCTCTACCAGTTGCATCTCCTTGCGTTTCTTCTTCTTCTTCTATTCTTATTGCTATTCATTTGCCTCGTGTTCTTCTTCTTCTTCACTTCTGGCGGTGGATCTTCCGTTGTTTGCGTTCTTTTTATTGCCTTTCGGTTGCTCTTTACTAGTCACGTCTTTTCGTTTGTGCAACCAAAATGACAAAAATAGGGTTTTCGAAGCTCAATTTCATTTAAGTTTTTCAAGCTTCAAATTTTACGTTATATTTTTTTAAGCTTTACATTTATCTCCAATTTGATTATCACGAATCAAAGAAAGAAATCGTACTTCAACTAATTTAGTAATTAAAATAATATCAAAAAATTAAAATTATGTTAAACGGATAAAAAAAGGTATAATAATGTCAAAAAAATATTAGACGGAGCAAAAAATAAATTAAACGGACAAATTTTTTTAAAAGTTTCACAAGTATGTTAAATGGGCCAAAACGTGTTAAACATGTTAAAAACGTATAAAACGTGTCAAAATGTGTCAAAAGTGTCAAGACGTGTTAAATGTGTCGTTAAACATGTCAAAACATGTTAAATGTGCCAAAAATATGTTAAATGTGTCAAAAACGTGTTAAAACTTGTCAAATGTGCCAAAAACGTATTAAATGTGCCAAAACGTGTTGTAATGTCAAAAACGTGTTAAACGTGCCAAAAACGTGAAAAACATGTTAAATGTGCAAAAAATGTGAAAACGTGTTAAATGTGCCAAAACGTGTTTAATGTGCTAAAAATATGTTAAACGTGCCAAAAATGTGTTGAACTTGTCAAAACGTGTTGAACGTGCCAAAACGTGTTGAACGTGCCAAAACGTGTTAAACATGTTAAAAACGTATTAAACGTACAAAAAATGTGTAAAACTTGTGAAAAATGTGTTAAATATGCCAAAAATATGTTTAAACGTGCCAAAAACGTGAAAAACATGTTAAACGTGTGAAAATGTGTTTTCAGTGTGAAAACGTGTTAAATATGTCAAAAACGTGAAAAACGTGTAAAAACGTGTTAAACATGTCAAAATATGTTAAACGTGTCAAAAACATGAAAATATATTTAAGAAATTAATATTTTGAACCGATATTTTATTTTTGAATTTAGGAAGTTAAAATATCGAACCAATATATATATTTTTTTTAATATATTAAGTTAACATGTTGAATTGATATATTTTCAATAAAAATCGAAACTTAAAAAAAA
Organism: Impatiens glandulifera; assembly: GCF_907164915.1. NCBI lineage: Eukaryota > Viridiplantae > Streptophyta > Magnoliopsida > Ericales > Balsaminaceae > Impatiens > Impatiens glandulifera. Next base: position 71,579,055 of record NC_061862.1, on the reverse strand, counting down.
AAATTGATCTTAATTAGTTTTGTCAAACTAATATTTAAAAAAATTAAATAATATATATTAAAATTACTTTTATAATATTTTATTTTATAAACATAGAAAATTAAGATTGAATTATAATTATATAATTTTCAAAATATAGGAATTGAGATAAATTACAATTCTATATTTTATTATTATTATTTTTTATTATATATAAAAATAAAATTATACATATATATATTAAATTATTAATATTATGTAACTTAATCTAAAAAATTAAAAAATTGAAATTATAATAAAAACTCATATAACATTTTATATTTAATTATATATATATATATATATTAAATTTAAATATTTTAAAAACATTAATATATATAATAATAATAATAATAATAATAATAATAAAATGTTTTTGAGATCTAAGAAAAGATATTATAAAGATTCTCAATCAACAGAAAATTAAAAAAAAACCAAAATAATTCAAAAAAAAATCTTAACAGAAAATTTCGTAAATCTTAATCTAAACCTAAAAGCAACAAATAAGCAAAACCTAAATCTTAAGTAAATCTATAAAAACTATCTATAAGATATCTCTCTCACCCGTATATAAGCCCGTCTTCATTGGAATCGATTGGCAAACAAATTTCCGACCGATTAAGTTGTGCCTGGCAACCAAATGCCGACCTCCATGTCTATTCCTCTTCTCCATCATCATTGCGGCGTTGGGGTTTGGTGGACTTCCGCAGTCGCGCTGTCTTTAGGGATGGTGGCTTATCGGCGCTGTCCTGGAGGATTCCCATCCGCGAGCCATAAGAAACAGTCGGTCTGCAAGGGGCGTCGGATTCTTGAAGTCCGCTAATCAGGTTATCTCATTCCTTTCTTTCCGATTACATTTGGACACAGATCTCGATCGATGATTTGATTAGAAAAATTGCTTATCAAATTCCTGTTTTGGATTCTTGGGTTAAGAGGATTAATCGATCGATCGAGCATCATCATGATGAAGCAAAGAAGATTCATAATCTTTTTCTTCATCATGTTTTTGTTTTTGTGTTATGGTAGCAGAAATGGGAGTACTGAATCATCGTCGCCCTCGCCCTGTTGATAACAAGATGCCAAAATATATCTTTCTTATTATCTCAAATAGATTTTTACAACTCTTTATAGGAAAGCATAGACACTTCATATGCTTGACTCTTCAAATTACAAAACAAAATTATTCTGCATATTAAATAGCTCCTACCCAAATCTCTTGGTTATCCCACTCACCCCTAGTTATTACTCTAGGATTATTAAACATCAAAAAACTAAATACCTTATTAATTAAAGTTTATTCAACAAATTTCCCCCTTAAACTTAAATATTCTTCCCATCTCTCATTCTAATCAGCCTTTTACAACTCTCCAGCAGTGTGGTCGGTAATGGCTTGGTGAATATGTCAGCGGCTTGAGCTCGACTTTCAACATGCTCCAACTTAACCTTTCCTTCTTTGACTTGTTCTCGAATGAAATGAAATCGGACGTCAATGTGCTTGCTCCTTCCGTGATTAACTGGATTCTTTGCCAACTCGATCGTCGACTTGTTATCAACTCGAATCACAGTCCCTTCGTCTCGGATCACTCCCAAATGCTTTAGTAAATTTGAAAGCCATACTGCATGACACACACTCCAAGAGGCCGCCACATACTCTGCCTCGCAGGTCGACAGAGTTACAATAGGCTGCTTCTTTGACAACCAAGTAAAAGCCGTATTTCCGAGTAGGAATACATAACCCGGAGTACTTTTCCGGTCATCAACATCACCACACCAATCACTATCAGAGTAACCTAATAATCGGTAGTTATCTGATTTTGAATAGAAAATACCAAGTGAAAGAGTTCCTCGAACATATCTCAGAATTCTCTTCAAAACCTTCCAATGTGTATAGCTTGGATCCTCCATGAATCTGCTTGTTATCCCAACACTCAACATTAGGTCGGGTCTCGTGCTTGTAAGATACCTTAGACTTCCGACTAAGCTTCGATATCTCCCAGCATCAGCCCGTTCTCCTCCATCAAACTTTGAGAGTTTAGTGCCTGGTTCCATTGGAGTTGAAACTGGGTTGCAGTCCTCCATTTTAAACTTTTTTAAAATTTCAAGCGCATACCTCTCTTGGGATATAAAAATCCCTTCCTCTGACTGCTTCACTTTTAGGCCAAGAAAATATTTCATCAAACCTAAGTCTGTCATCTCGAACTCCTTCTTCATTACCTCCTTGAACTCCTCAATCAGTTTTGTGTTGCTTCCGGTGAATATGAGGTCGTCGACATAAAGAGCGACTACCATCATATCATTTTCTGATTTCTTTGTGTACAAGGCATGCTCGTACGGACATTGCTGGTACCCATTTTTCTTGAAATACTCGTCAATTCTCTCATTCCAAGCACGAGGAGCCTGCTTCAGCCCATAGAGGGCTTTTCTCAATCTCAACACCTTCTTCTCATCACCTCTCTTCATATACCCAAGTGGTTGCTCGACGTACACCTCCTCCTTCAACACTCCATTTAGAAATGCTGATTTCACATCCATCTGTAGAATTGGCCATTGGTTTTGAGCAGCTAACGAGATCAGAAGTCGGATTGACTCCATTCTCGTGACAGGAGCAAAAACTTCATCATAATCGATTCCCTCCTTTTGTCTATAGCCCTTCACCACAAGTCGAGCCTTATAACGCTCAACCTCTCCTTCGACATTTATCTTTTTTTTGTACACCCATTTTACTTCAATGGGTCGAGTTCCTTCAGGAAGGTCGGTTAGCTCCCAAGTTTTATTGCGTTCAATTGCCCCAATTTCTTCATCCATAGCCAATCTCCATTTCTCGTCTTGTACAGCTTTCTCAAAATTCAAATCTTCTGAGTCGGCGAGAAGACATACAATGTGGACTTCATTTGTAGTGTCATATATCTCCCGTAGACTTCTCATTCTGGGTTGTAGAGGCTCAGATTCATCTTCTGAAAGCTCGGTGGTTGTTGATATCGGAGGCATAACAGCCTCTGAACTAGTTTCTTCCTCGATCGTGTTACTCCAGTTCCATGTCATTGATTCCTCCACGTGAACATCTCGACTCACCACCAATTTCTTATTAATAGGATCAAACAATTTATATGCCTTAGATTTTTCATCATACCCGATAAATATGTACTTCTTGCTTCGATCTTCTAACTTTGTCCTGTGCTGACTTGGTACTTGCCCATAGGCCACACTACCGAATACCTTGAGATGAAAGACACTCGGCTTCATACCACTCCAAATCTCTTGAGGTGTCTTCTCTCCTAGCTTGGCATGTGGACATCTATTTTGCACATAAACTGCGCACTGCACTGCCTCTGCCCAAAACTGTTTCGGCATATTCTTTCCTTTCAACATAGATCGAACCATATCGAGTATAGTTCGATTCTTTCGTTCTGCTACACCGTTTTGCTGCGGAGAATATGGAGCAGTCAAGAAACGCTTGATTCCATGTTCTTCGCAGTATTTGTTGAACTCGTTAGAAGTGAACTCACCTCCTCTGTCAGATCGGACTGCTTTGATAACTTTGTTTGTTTCTTTCTCCACCATCACTTTAAATTTCTTGAAGTTTTCAAACACTTCTGACTTCTCCTTCAGAAAATAAACCCACGTCTTTCTCGAAAAATCATCAATTAAAGAAAAGAAGTATCTTTTACCACTAAATGATTCTGGAGTTATTGGCCCACATAAATCTGTGTGAATGAGTCCGAGTTGCTCCTTTGCTCTGTATTCAGAACTGCTTGGGAAAGAAGACCTCGCTTGTTTCCCGATCACACATTCTTCACAGAAACTCTTTTCGAATATAATGTTAGGCATTCCAAGCACCATCTCCTTTTTCACCAGCTCGTTCAACCCTCCGAAGTGAAGATGAACGAACCGATAATGCCACTTCATGGCCTCATCCTCTAGATCAAGTTGCATACATTTATCTTGAACTATTTTAAGCTCAAGTTTGTACATACGGTTTTTCTTCATTTCTACCTGGGCAATGAGTCTCCCAAGTTTATCCTTCAGTTGCATTTCTCGGTCCTTCATTATAGCCGAGTACCCTTTCTCCATCAACTGTCCCATGCTCAGTATGTTGCTTTTGAGATCAGGTACGTAGTAAACATCTCTGATTTCTCCGATTCCCCCATTTTTCTGCTGATACCTGATCGTTCCTCGACCTTTGACGGCTACTTTTGAAGCATCGCCAAAAGAAATGGATCCGGACTCCACCTTTGAGAGTATTTTGAATAAGCTCTCGTCGCCGCACATGTGGTTACTTGCCCCGGTATCCAAGTACCAAAATGAGTTATCAGAACAGCTTGGTTTGATCTCAGTTTCTGGAATTTTTGTCACCAGCAACAACCCTTCATCTTCTTTCTCAGCAAAAAAGTTTGTTGGTTCCTCCTTTTTCTTCTCGGATCTACAATCTTTGGAAATATGACCCAGCTTTCCGCAATTGTAACATTTTATCGAGTAACAATCCTTGGCAACATGTCCATTCTTTCCACAGTTATAACACTCAATATTATTATTTGTGTTTATCCGGCCACCCCGAGCTTGACCTCTGCCATGCCAGTTCTGTTGGCCGACTTGCTCACTTCCTCGTCCACCTCTTCCTCTACCACCTAGGCTTCTGCCTCTTCCTCTGCCTCTGGTACTCTGAGCATAAAGCACCTTCTCCTCTTTTATTGTCGCCTTCGCCTGGAGAGCCTGTTCAAGAGACTCCCCCTTCTTGTTTTTCCTTCTCTGCTCATGCGCTTCCAAGGACCCAGCAAGCTCTTCAATGGTGAGCGTTGATAGATCCTTAGATTCCTCTATTGCGCACACAATATTTTCGAAACTATCTGTCAATGACCTCAGAATCTTTTCAACAACTCGGTTTGATGAAAGACTCTCACCATTCCGATTTAGTTTGTTCACCACGGTCTCCACTCGAGTAATGAACTCAGATACGCTTTCAGACTCTTTCATCCTCATGTTTTCCAGATCGCCCCTTAGGGTTTGAAGTCGGACTTGCTTCACCCGTTCGTCTCCTTTGTTTGCTATTTCGAGTATATCCCATGCCACTTTGGAAGATTTTGCGTCAGCTATCTTCTCAAAACCAGATTCGTCGACAGATCGGTATAGTAGATATAGAGCCGCCCTATCTTTAGCTCGAACGACCTTCAACGCGTTCAACTGGGCATTTGAATACCCATCTGTGTTCTCCGGTTCCTCATACCCAGTCTCGACCACATCCCAGTTATCTTGGGAACCGAAAAGGGCCTTCATCTGCACCTTCCAGTTGTCGTAGTTGACGCCTTTTGTCAACTTGGGTAGCGGGATGCCATTGGTTAGACCTGCCATTCCTCTCAAGTGTTTACACTCAACACACACACCTCATAAGGCTCTCGATCGCTCTTATTTTTCTCTCTCGGCCAGCGCACACCGCGGCGTTCTCTTTTGAGACTAACAAGTTTTCTCACGCTCACCTCACACACAATAGCTCTGATACCAATTTGTTGATAACAAGATGCCAAAATATATCTTTCTTATTATCTCAAATAGATTTTTACAACTCTTTATAGGAAAGCATAGACTCTTCATATGCTTGACTCTTCAAATTACAAAACAAAATTATTCTGCATATTAAATAGCTCCTACCCAAATCTCTTGGTTATCCCACTCACCCCTAGTTATTACTCTAGGATTATTAAACATCAAAAAACTAAATACCTTATTAATTAAAGTTTATTCAACACGCCCTCGCCCCAAAATATGACGATTCCGGCAGTTATAGCCTTTGGAGATTCCATTGTTGAAAACGGAAACAACAACAATCTCACAACTTTAGTCAAATGTAACTTCCCTCCCTATGGCACCGATTTCATCCATCAAATTCCCACAGGAAGGTTTTCCAACGGCAAGACTCCCGCTGACTTAATAGGTACGAAGAGTACTTAATCATTTCTTAATTTTTTTAATTTAACTCTTTTTTACAAAAACTTGTGCATGATCATATTAAATGTGACCCAAGGGTAGAGATATGTGCGGATCTTCATATGATGTTTTGTGGATTAATGTTTCATTTGATCTCTGTTGTTTTCATACTTTTTTCAGTTTTTTATATAGATTTGTTTGAAATGGTTTTTGTGGGGTTAATTTTTACCATATCAATCAAATGAAATGGTTTGTCATTTTAAATTAATAACATTCTGCATGATTTTGCAGCTGAGAAGCTGGGAATCAAAGAGTTACTTCCAGCTTACTTAGATCCAACCTTGCTCGATAATGATCTCCCAACCGGAGTGACATTTGCGTCTGGCTCCTCCGGCTACGATCCTCAAACGTCTCAAATAGCGGTACACATATTTAATGTTAATTTGATTGATTATGATTTGATTTAATTTTTGTATTTGGATGATGAATTAGTCTGTGATAACCAATGATGCAACAATTGGAGTTATTCAAAGAATACTTGAGAAAAATTAAAGGATTAGTAGGAGAGGAAAGAAGCAGTTTTATCTTGAGCAATAGCCTCTTTCTCGTGGTGGCTGGCTCCGACGATCTAACCAATAATTATTTCACCTTTCGCTTAAGAGAGGCTCAATATGACATCAACTCTTATACCGATCTCATGCTACCGATTTCATTAAGGTGGTCTTTTCTTTAATTATAATTCAATAATTTCTTTCATCCTACAAACTACTTACAATCTATGTAGCACGGATACTCCAAATTTTTTTTTTCGGAGTATCGGATACGGATACAACACGGATACAGATACGATACGGCAAAACGGGTATCGGATACGGCAAAAGAAGTGTCGTTGACTTTTAATGGAGTTGACCAATTCGATACGGTTTGGATACGGCTTGGATACGTTTTTGGATACGTTTTGGGTAATTTTTTAAAAGTAAAAATTTTAGGAGGACTGAAATGTTTAAAACAAAACTAACCCTAAAGTAACATTTCCTCCTCTTGACTCAAGCTTCCCTTATCTTACTTTGTCTATCTTATGTGTTTTTTAGATAAACAAGATAAACTTTAGATTCACATCAAGTTATTAACTAACTATTAATATTTTTTAATTTTTTTAATTATTATTATATATATATATTTTTAATAATATGCGTATCTTAAACGTATCGTATCCTATATTTTCAAAATTTTCCGTATCGCCGTATCCGTATCGTATTTGATACGATACCCGTATCCCTATCCGTGCAACATAGCTTACAATTTAGTTATATATTTTAATTTAGGAACTCTATGAATTGGGCGCTCGCAAGATTGCGGTTTTCAACGTGCCACCAATAGGGTGCCTTCCATCTCAAAGGACTCTAGGTGGGGTGGACTATTAAGGGTGTGTGCAGAGCCATACAACCAGGCAACACTCTTATTCCCTAAAATTATTCATATGAACTCTTGGATGTGGGAGTATTCACATTTATGGATCGCTTCCATCCATATACTATTTTGGTTCGTTCTTTTATTCTCTTCTTTTTTAGGTTTGTATTGTTTTATATGCTTTTACTCGTTAGTCTGTGTTTGATTGTCTTCAGTTTCTTTGTTTACTTTCTTTGTTTACTGTTGTTGTAAGTTTGGAAAATGACGTTCCTTGTTAAATACTTTATTCACCTGGAACCGTGGTCCACGACCAACAAATTTTATTTTTTTAAATCCTCAATTACTAATAATATCATGATAATAATGATATGATACCCTAAAATTGAATCGATTCTAGTACTGTTATCGACGACATCTATACATTCAAAAGAAAATATTAATTTGGGAAAAGCGAAAAGAGATAGCAGATATAATCTAATTTGTATTTTTTCTCTAATCTTGAGATCAGAACTATATCTAATTTGTATTTCTTCTCTAATCTTGAGATCAGAACTCTCTGTTTTTAATTATATTAGGATATTCATAATATATATTTTCAAACAAGACAATCTGAAGTATAATTTTGAAGAGCACTTTTCATCGTTTGAAGTATAATTTTGTGGTCAAAGCAGGCTTAGGGAGATCTTTCTTAAACCAGACAATCTTATCTAATTGTTAGATGAAGATGATGATGAGGAAGATGAAGAACTTGTGCCCACACTCATACCTGTTGTTGGTAAGTTTTTGCTTGCTAAAGCTGAATACATACGTTAAAATGGTCTTATCTTCTTATAATTTATTTTGTAATGATATACTTTACAGCTAAGGTAGAGGCTGCAAAACCCATTGCAACCAATGCTAAAACTACTGCCAAATCTGAAACATCTTCCAAGCAAAAGGTGAGCATTGTTGAGCCAAAAAAGGATAGCGCTAATTAATCTGATGAGGTAATTCATGTTTTACTGTTATTCAGATAATGTAAAAACTTTGAAGAAGGTTCAAATAGCCTATCTAATTCGTGGTTGTTGATTTAGGATATGGAGGGTGATTCTGATGACTCTGATGATGAAGAGGAAACCCCAACTCCCAAGAAGGTATCTTTTATTTTACTTTTTCTTTTCGGTTGCCAAATGTTTTTTGCGGGTCTGCTCTACTGCTCTAATATGTTGACAATGTTTTCTATTGAAGCCTATTATTGATAAGAAGAGAGCCAATGATTCAGCTTCAAAGACTCCTGTTCAAGCTAAGAAGGCCTCTTAGCTTAGGCTGATACCACCCCTCAAAAGAATGGTAAGCAAATTGGGTTTCAAAAAATCAAATTTTTCATTACATATCGACACAATTATGGACTGCTTTTGGATGATGCAAATATTATAAATTTCAGATGGGAAAAAGGTAGCTCATGTACCTACTCATCCTGTAAAGCAAGCAAGAAAAACTCAAGCAGGAAAGTACAACAAAGCCCAAAATCTGATGCCAAAATCATTTGCAAATCCTGCACAAGTATGCTTACTTCTAAAAGAATATGTTTTTGAATTTGCCACTTTGTGGTAACCTTTTGCATTATAAAATCTATTCGTAAATAATTTTAAATTTTTAATTAAAGTTTTTCTTAAAATATTCTTATAATGTTTAAAATAATTTTCAATTTTCAATTAAAGTTTTTTTTTTAAATATTTTATAATATTTTTAAATAATTTTTAATTTTCAATTAAAATTATATTAAAACATTAATTCATAAAAACACTGTTATATTTTTATAAAATTAATTTTTCTTTTATTAAATTTATTAAAATTACATTTTTTTTCTATTTAATCAAATATAATTTTAATTAAATTTAAATTTTGTATTAAACTGATTTTCATTAAATTTGAATATGTATTAAATTTTTTTAAAATCATATTTTGAATTATATTTTGTTTAGTTTTTTACTTATATATTTATTATATTATATAAGAATATTATTTATTTTAAAAATATTCTTATAATATTTATAATTAATTTTTAATTTTTGATTAAACTTATATTTATTATTAATTTATAAACAAATTTTTATATTTTGTATTAGTCTTAATTATATTAAAATTGTATTTTTTTTAATTAATCTAATATAATTTAAATTTTGTATTAAACTTACTTTTATAAAATTAAAATTTAGATTAAATATATTAAAAATATATTTTGTAATATATTTTATTTAGATTTTTACATATATATATATATATATATATATATTTCTTATATTAAGAATATTATTTATTCATAAATATTCTTATCATGTTTATAAATAATTTTGAATTCAACTTATATTTATCATTCATTCAAAAACAAATTTTTTATTTTGTATTATACTTATAAATATTGTATTATTTTTATTTATTCTAAAATAATTTATATTTTCCATAAAACCTATTTTCATTAAATTTACATTGGTATTAAATTTATTAAAAACGTATTTTTGTATTAATGTTTTTTTTAGTTTTTTACATATATATATATATATATTTTATATTAAGAATATAACTTATTTTTCTAAATATTATTATAATGTTTAGAAATAATTTTAAATTAAACGTTTATCACTAATTCATAAAACTAACTTGTATATTTTGTATATTTTTATTAAATTTAAATTTTGCATTAGTATTAAATAAAAAATCAATATTTGAGAAAAAATCAGATTTCGAAACACACTACCATTTTGTGCTTGATAATGCGAAAAATTCAAGACAACTAAAAGAAGATTTTTCGGAAATCTCCAAGAACATTGTGAAAGTAGAGGTATGAGGAATTTTCACATTACAATAATAGTGAAGTTTCGAGAATTCATATACCACGTACCCGGTGCAACTATTTAAATAAATTCAGGAAACAATAATCTAGTTCGATCAATACTAAGGTGAAGTGTGTGGCGCAGAATGTCTGGTTACGAGCTACTAATGAAGATCAAGGTAAAGTTTATTGTCTAAAATTTTGAGTAAAAATTTGAACAAAAAGAGAAAAGAAAATATAATTTTTTTAATAACTAATCAACCGTTACTTCTGATCGTAACTTCTACCAAGTCAATAATGATCCTCTAAATTTCTTATTTGAATCGGAGCTTGGTCATCATCTTCTACTTACTACTACCCATGTCTCATCTTATCTTTCTGTCTATAATCTTTTGTCAATAAACTTTTCTAAAGTTATTTCTTGACATTTATGTATTTGATTATCAGAGATCAGAATTGCTTAGAGGGTTTTACTCTACTGATTAGAATAGACTAGCAACCGACACCAAACATTCAAGTTATTGGCTATATATCGAATGTTAATGGACCTTTGAAAATACAATTGAATGGTAAACTCTCCATATGAAGGATTCTGTATTCGCTCAAGTTTTTTTCTAATAAGGTAAAGTAGACCTAATTAAAATTTTAAATCTGTTTTCAAGTTTCTGATTTTGTTCGAATTTGATAAATTGTTTTGATACATTTCTCATAATATTGTTTTACACTTTTGAATATTAGTGGGATGAAAAAGTGAGTTATTTGATTCTTGTTGTGTTTCAGGACTGTTCTCATTCAAAGGGTTTTTAGTAAATCTTCTACATCAATTTGCTATTAGCGGTGTATTCCTTTTCATCAATTTCTTTTAGGATTGGCACAAGGTGACAAACAATAAAGTATACGTGATCATAACAAAATGAATCATGGACTAGACACTTCTTTATCAATAAAAGCAAAGAATTCATTAATGCACAGGTTGCGCTCCATATTCTTTATGAAATCTAAATTTTGAAACTATTGATACATTTTCTTTTAGTTTTTACTTTTAGCATACAAGCATAATGTGTCATGGTCCATCCAAACTATCATTCTGTCTATGTTTTATATTTTACAATTTCTATGCATTTTCATTATTTATAAATTCACATATAGTATGTTAATTGTCAGGTAATATTGATGGAGATGTCAAAACTAGATACCCTCACCTTGAGAGATTCCGTGAATTGGAGGGATATTGGAATAACTCTCAAATTATTTAGAGAGTTGACCCTATGGCAGTTAATGGTTGGGCTGACAAATTTGTTCAACACAAAATAGATCATGGTAATCTAAATTCTTTGGTTGTCTTTGGAGAGGCAATCTGGTGCTCTTGGTTGGACTTCTGGATTTGAGCGGGTAAATCAATTTACTGAAATTGAATTATGTAAGCTTAACTTGTTTATGTGATGCTATCTCTATATTTATAGAGTTTTAATTATTTTACTTTTATCATTCTTTTGGAGTTGTTTCAAAAGCACTAGAAAATCAAAATGCGAAAAACGTGTAAAACATCTAGAGAAAAGTACTAAACCGATCTCTCTATTATTACATTGATATGATTTTTTTATACTCACATTCTATTGAATTGTTGTAACTTGATGTATTTATTTAGTTCCTTTTTTTAATATACAACTATTGATCCTCTAAATTTCTTATTTGAATCGGAGCTTGGTCATCATCTTCTACCTACTACTACCCATGTCTCATCTTATCTTTTTGTCAATAAACTTTTCTGAAGTTATTTTTGACATTTATGTATTTGATTATCAGGGATCAGAATTGCTTAGAGGGTTTTAGCTCTACTGATTAGAATAGACTAGCAACTGACACCAAACATTCAAGTTATTGGCTATATATCGAATGTTAATGGACCTTTGAAAACACAATTGAATGGTAAACTCTCCATATGAAGGTTTCTGTATTCGCTCAAGTTATTTTCTATAAGGTAAAGTAGACCTATTTAAAATTTTAAATTTGTTTTCAAGTTTCTGATTTTGTTCGAATTTGATAAATTGTTTTGATACATTTCTCATAATATTGTTTTACACTTTTGAATATTAGTGTTATGAAAAATTGAGTTATTTGTTTCTTGTTGTGTTTCAGGACTGTCCTCATTCAAAGGGTTTTTAGTAAATCTTCTACATCAATTTGCTATTAGTAGTGTGTTCATTTTCATCATTTTCTTTTAGGATTGGCACAAGGTGACAAACAATACAGTATACGTGATCATATCAAAATGAATCATGGGCTAGACACTTTTTTATCAATAAAAGAATAAAAGAAAAGAATTCATTAATGCACAGGTTGCGCTCCATATTCTTTATGAAATCTAAATTTTGAAACTATTGATACATTTCTTTTTAGTTTTTACTTTTAGCATACAAGCATAATGTGTCATGGTCCATCCAAACTATAGTTCTGTCTATGTTTTATATTTTATAATTTCTATGTATTTTCATTATTTGTAAATTCACATGTAGTATGTTAATTATCAGGTAATATTTATGGAGATGTCAAAGCTAGATACCCTCACCTTGAGAGATTCCGTGAATTGGAGGGATATTGGAATAACTCTCAAATTATTTAGAGAGTTGGCCCTAAGGTAGTTAATGGTTGGGCTGATAAATTTGTTCAACACAAAATAGATCATGGTAATCCAAATTCTTTTGTTGTCTTTGGAGAGGCAATATGGTGCTAGTGGTTGGACTTTTGGATTTGAGCGGGTAGATCAATTTACTGAAATTGAATTATGTAAGATTAACTTGGTTATGTGATGTATATTTATAGATTTTTAATTATTTTACTTTTATCATTCTTTTGGAGTTGTTTCAAAAGCACTAGAAAATCAAAATGCGAAAAACGTGTAAAACATCTAGAGGAAAGAACTAAACCGATCTCTCTATTATTACATTGATATGATTTTTTTATACTCACATTCTATTGAATTGTTGTAACTTGATGTATTTTTTTAGTTCTTTTTTTAATATACAACTATTGATATCTTTATGTTTTGTATGTTAACCATTATTAATCTCATATTATGAAAGTGAATCAAATGAGAGACATAAATATATCGGATATTGATGCCATGGAGTAGAGGCGCTTGTTGTTCCATACATGTATAATAATTCTATTTATCTTTTTATTGTGTTTATTATATATAATTGTTTGATTAACACTATAAAATATTTTTTATTGCAGGATTCCTTCATTATATATCACCGTTTATGAGCTCAAGTAAGTTATTTTAATCCTACTTAAATTTGTATTATAATATTTCTATTTTAGAGCATGATAAATTTATTTTTAAAAATCATTTTTTTAAAGCATTATAGATTTTAAAAATTATTAGAATTAGAATTTAAATAATCTATGTTTATTTGAAAATAAATAAACATATATCATATACTAAATTTAACTTTATAAATGCTAAAAATATTATTTAATTTATTAAAATATTATTTTTTATATTAATATAATTTCTATTAAATTTAAAATTTTCATTAAATATATTTTCATTAATTTAACATTGTATTCAACTTATACAGACATGTTTTCTATATAATCTAATATTTTTTAAATTTTGCATTTAGCTTATTTTTATTAAATTTAAATTTACATTTAACATATTTTATATTAAATTTTATTTCGTTTTATACGTATATATTTCTTAAGAATATTATTTGTTTTTTAAATATTCTTATTATATTTATAACTAATTTTGATTTTTTAATTAACTTATGTTTATCATTAATTCATAAACACACTTTTATATTTTATATTAAATATATTTTTCATTAAATTTAAATTTGTATTAAACTTATAAAAATTACATATTTTCAATTTAATTTAATATAATTTTATTTTAAATTAAACTTATTTTTATTAAATATAATTTTACATTAAATCTATTTAAAACATATTTTGCATTCAATTTTATTTAGTTTTTTTATTTACTTCTTATATTAAAAATAATATTTATTTTTAAATTAATCTTATTATCGCTATAAATAATTTAAAATTATTACTTAAATTTAAATTTATTATTAATTCATAAATAAATTTTATATTTTACATTAAATATATTTTATTAAATTTAAAGTTGTATTAAACATATTAAAATTGTATTTTTTCTATAAATATAATATAATTTAAATTTATATATATATATATAAGCTTTTTATAATTATATTTTTTTTCTTTTTAATATAATATAATTTAAATTTAATATTTGTATTAAACTTATTAAAAATAAATTTTACATTTTATTTTATTTAGTTTTTTACTTATTTATTTCTTATATTAAGAATATTACTTGTTTTTTAAATATTCTTATAATGTTTATAAATAATTTTAAATTTTAAATTAAAGTTTTTTTTTAAATATTTTATAATTTTTATAACTAATTTTTAATTTTCAATTAAAGTTATATTAAAACATTAATTCGTAAAAACTCTTTTAAATTTTTATAAAATTAATTTTTTTTATTAAATTTATTAAAATTATATTTTTTTCTACTTAATCAAATATAATTTTAATTTAAATTAAATTTAAATTTTGTATTAAACTGATTTTCATTAAATTTGAATTTGTATTAAAATTTTTAAAAGAATTATTTCGAATTATATTTTGTTTAGTTTTTTAATAATATATTTATTATATTATATAAAAATATTATTTATTTTAAAAATATTCTTATATTATTTAAAAATAATTTTTAATTTTTAACTAAATTTATATTTATTATTAATTCATAAATCAAATTTTTATATTTTGCATTAGTATTAATTATATTAAAATTGCATTTTTTTTATTTAATCTAATATAATTTAAATTTTGTATTAAACTTACTTTTATTAAATTTAAATTTAGATTAAACATATTAAAAATATATTTTGTAATAAATTTTATTTAGATTTTTACATATATATATATATATATATATATATATATATATATATATATATATATATATATATATATATATATATATATATATATATATATATATATATATATATATATATTTCTTATATTAAGAATATTATTCATACTTAAATATTCTTATTATGTTTATAAATAATTTTGAATTCAACTTATATTTATCATTCATTCAAAAACAAAATTTTCTATTTTGTATTATACTTATAAATATTGTATTATTTCTATTTATTCTAAAATAATTTATATTTTCCATTAAACCTATTTTCATTAAATTTAAATTTGTATTAAATCTATTAAAAACGTATTTTTGTATTAATGTTTTTTTAGTTTTTTACATATATATATATATATATATATTAAGAATATAACTTATTTTTCTAAATATTATTATAATGTTTAGAAATAATTTTAAATTAAACTTATGTTTATCACTAATTCATAAAACTAACTTGTATATTTTGTATATTTTTATTAAATTTAAATTTTGCATTAGTATTTAATAAAAAATAATATTTGAGAAAAAAATCAGATTTCGAAACACACTACCATTTTGTGCTTGATAATGCGAAAAATTCAAGACAACTAAAAGAAGATTTTTCGGAAATCTCCAAGAACATTGTGAAAGTAGAGGTATGAGGAATTTTCGCATTACAATAATAGTGAAGGTTCGAGAATTCATATACCATGTACCGGGTGCAACTATTTAAATAAATTCAGGAAACAATAATCTAGTTGGATCAATACTAAGGTGAAGTGTGTGGCACAGAATGTCTGGTTACTAACTACTAATGAAGATCAAGGTAAAGTTTGCTGTCTAAAATTTTGAGTAAAAATTTGAACATAAAGAGAAAAGAAAATATAATTTTTTTAATTAAAATTTTAAATTTGTTTTCATGTTTCTGATTTTGTTCGAATTTGATAAATTTTTTTGATACATTTCTCACAATATTGTTTTACACTTTTGAATATTAGTGTGATGAAAAAGTGAGTTATTTGTTTCTTTTTGTGTTTTAAGTCCTCATTCAAACGTTTTTTTTAGTAAATCTTCTATATCAATTTGCTATCAGCAGTGTGTTCCTTTTCATCATTTGCCTCTTGTTTTAAGATTGGCACAAGGTGACAAACAATACAGTATACGTGATCATAACAAAATGAATCATGGGCTAGACACTTCTTTATTAATAAAAGCAAAGAATTAATTAATGCACATGTTGCGCTCCATATTCTTTATGAAATCTAAATTTTGAAACTATTGATACATTTCCTTTTAGTTTCTACTTTTAGCATGCAAGCATAATGTGTCATGGTCCATCCAAAGTCTATGTTTTATATTTTACAATTTCTATGCATTTTCATTATTTGTAAATTCACATGTAGTATGTTAATTGTCAGGTAATATTGATGGAGATGTCAAAGCTAGATACCCTCACCTTGAGAGATTCCGTGAATTGGAGGGATATTTAAATAACTCACAAATTATTTAGAGAGTTGACCCTAAGGCAATTAATGGTTGGGCTGACAAATTTGTTCAACACAAAATAGATCATGATGATCCAAATTCTTTGGTTGTCTTTAGAGAGGCAATCTGGTGCTAGTGGTTGGACTTCCAAATTCTTTGGTTGTCTTTGGAGAGGCAATCTGGTGCTAGTGGATGGACTTCTGAATTTGAGCGGATAGATCAATTTACTGAAATTGAATGATGTAAGCTTAACTTGGTTATGTGATGCTCTCTCTATATTTATAGAGTTTTAATTATTTTACTTTTATCATTCTTTAGGAGTTGTTTCAAAAGCACTAAAAATGAAAATGCGAAAAACGTGTAAAACATCTAGAGGAAAGAACTAAACCGATCTCTCTATTATTACATTGATATGATTTTTTTATACTCACATTCTATTGAATTGTTGTAACTTGATGTATTTATTTAGTTCTTTTTTTAATATACAACTATTGATACCTTTATGTTTTGTATGTTAACCATTATTAATCTCAGATTATGAAAGTGAATCAAATGAGAGACATAAACATATCGGATATTGATGTCATGGAGTAGAGGCGCTTGTTGGTCCATACATGTATAATAATTCTATTTATCTTTTTATTGTGTTTATTATATATAATTGTTTGATTAACACTATAAAATATGTTTTGATTGCAGAATTCCTTCATTATAAATCACCGTTTATTAGCTCAAGTAAGTTATTTTCATCCTACTTAAATTTATATTATCATATTTCTATTTTAAAGCATGATAAATTTGTTTTTAAAAGTTATTTTTTTAAAGCATTATAGATTTTAAAAATTATTAGAATTTGAATTTAAATAATCTATGTTTATTTGAAAATAAATTAATATATATCATATACTAAATTTAACTTTGTAAATGTTAAAAATATTATTTGATTTATTAAAATATTATTTTTATATTAATATAATTTCTATTAAATTTAAAATTTTCATTAATTTAACTTTGTATTCAACTTATACAGACATGTTTTCTATATAATCTAATATTTTTTAAATTTTGCATTTAACTTATTTTTATTAAATTTAAATTTACATTTAACATATTTTGTATTAAATTTTATTTCGTTTTATACTTATATATTTCTTATGAATATTATTTGTTTTTTTAAATATTCTTATTATATTTATAACTAATTTTGATTTTTGAATTAACATATTTTTATCATTAATTCATAAACAAACTTTTATATTTTACATTAAATATATTTTTCATTAAATTTAAATTTGTATTAAACTTATAAAAATTGCATCTTTTCAATTTAATTTAATATAATTTTATTTTTAATTAAACTTTTTTTTATTAAATTTAATTTTACATTAAATCTATTTAAAACATATTTTGCATTCAATTTTATTTAGTTTTTTTATATACTTTTTATATTAAAAATACTATTTATTTTTAAATTAATCTTATTATCGCTATAAATAATTTAATTTTTTACTTAAATTTAAATTTATTATTAATTCATAAATAAATTTTATATTTTACATTAAATATATTTTATTAAATTTAAAGTTGTATTAAACATATTAAAATTGCATTTTTTCTATAAATATAATATAATTTAAATTTATATATATATAAGCTTTTTATAATTATATTTTTTTCTTTTTAATATAATATAATTTAAATTTAATATTTGTATTAAACTTATTAAAACTAAATTTTACATTTTATTTTATTTAGTTTTTACTTATTTATTTCTTATATTAAGAATATTACTTGTTTTTTAAATTATAAATAATTTTAAATTTTAAAATAAAGTTTTTTTAAAATATTTTATAATTTTTATAACTAATTTTTAATTTTCAATTAAAGTTATATTAAAATATTAATTCATAAAAACACTTTTATATTTTTATAAAATTAAATTTTTTTATTAAATTTATTAAAATTATATTTTAATTCTACTTAATCAAATATAATTTTAATTTAAATTAAATTTAAATTTTGTATTAATCTGATTTTTATTAAATTTAAATTTCTATTAAAATTTTAAAAAAAATTATTTTGAATTATATTTTGTTTATTTTTTTACTAATATATTTATTATATTATATAAAAATATTATTTATTTTAAAAATATTCTTATATTATTTAAAAATAATTTTTAATTTTTAATTAAACTTATATTTATTATTAATTCATAAACCAAATTTTTATATTTTGCATTAGTATTAATTATATTAAAATTGCATTTTTTATTTATTTATTCTAATATAATTTAAATTTTACATTAAACTTACTTTTATTAAATTTAAATTTAGATTAAACATATTAAAAATATATTTTGTAATAAATTTTATTTAGATTTATATATATATATATATATATATATATATATATATATTTCTTATATTAAGAATATTATTCATTCTTAAATATTCTTATTATGTTTATAAATAATTTTAAATTCAACTTATATTTATCATTCAATCAAAAACAAATTTTTCTATTTTGTATTATACTTATAAATATTGTATTATTTCTATTTATTCTAAAATAATTTATATTTTCCATGAAACCTATTTTCATTAAATTTAAATTTGTATTAAATCTATTAAAAACGTATTTTTGTATTAATGTTTTTTTAGTTTTTTACATATATATATATATATTATATTAAGAATATAACTTATTTTTCTAAATATTATTATAATGTTTAGAAATAATTTTAAATTAAACTTATGTTTATCACTAATTCATAAAACTAACTTGTATATTTTTTATATTTTTATTAAATTTAAATTTTGCATTAGTATTTAATAAAAAATCAATATTTGAGAAAAAATCAGATTTCGAAACACACTACCATTTTGTGCTTGATAATGCGAAAAATTCAAGACAACTAAAAGAAGATTTTTCGGAAATCTCCAAGAACATTGTGAAAGTAGAGGTACGAGGAATTTTCGCATTACAATAATAGTGAAGGTTCGAGAATTCATATACCATGTACCGGGTGCAACTATTTAAATAAATTCAGGAAACAATAATCTAGTTGGATCAATACTAAGGTGAAGTGTGTGGCACAGAATGTCTGGTTACAAACTACTAATGAAGATCAAGGTAAAGTTTGCTGTCTAAAATTTTGAGTAAAAATTTGAACATAAAGAGAAAAGAAAATATATTTTTTTTAATTTACAGGGTTCTTCCAAAGAGATTACAGTTGTGATAATGTCATCAAAGATTGTATTGGATCGATTAACAGGTAAAAATTATTGATTGATTATTTTTTTCTATAATTAATCAACCGTTACTTCTGATCGTAACATCTACCAAGCCAATAATGATCCTCTAAATTTCTTATTTGAATCGGAGCTTGGTCATCATCTTCTACCTACTACTACCCATGTCTCATCTTATTTTTCTGTGAATAAACTTTTTTAAAGTTATTTCTTGACATTTATGTATTTGATTATCAGGGATCAGAATAGACAAGCAACCGACACCAAACATTCAAGTTATTGGCTATATATCGAATGTTAATGGACCTTTGAAAACACAATTGAATGGTAAACTCTCCAAATGAAGGCTTCTGTATTCGCTCAAGTTATTTTCTATAAGGTAATGTATGTAGAGAAGATGTATGATTGAAAAGGAATAAATTGTATATATGAATGAGAAATGTACAGGTTATTTATATTACAATTTGTTATATGTAAAGTCTAAATATGGGTAACAATTAGCTGTGCAATCACTAAGATTATGGAGGAATATATTGTGACTTGATTGCATCTTTGACTTGCAGATTTTGTGGAGTCTAAATATGGGTAACAATTAGCTGTGCAATCACTAAGATTATGGAGGAATATATTGTGACTTGATTGCATCTTTGACTTGCAGATTTTTTGGAGTAAGATTGTCTGGTTCCTTAACATTCCCCCTCAAGATGGACCTTCCATTGAAGAAGCCAATCTTGGATAATAGGAACTCAAAACACGGGCGAGGGAGAGGTTTGGTGAGGCCGTCGGCAAGCTGATCATGTCCACTAATGTGTTGTACCCGAAGTGTTCCAGCTTGGACTTGTTCACGAACAAAATGAAAAGCGAGAGCATCATGCTTCATTCGAGAGTGAAAAATCGGATTGGTGAAGTAATTTGTAGCACTTAAGTTATCACAATATATAACAGGTGTAGAAGGTAAGTGGATGTCTAGTTCTTGTAGAAGGGATTTTATCCAATTGAGTTCGGAAGTGGTGTCAGCAATGGTACGAAATTCAGCTTCAGTTGAGGATCGGGCTATCATTCTTTGTTTGCGAGATGTCCAGGAGATAGCATTTTTGCCGAGATATATGATATAACCTGTAGTGGAGATGAAGTTATCAACATCGCTTGCCCAATCCGCGTCACTAAAGGCATGTAGTGATGACGGAGTATTGCGATGTAATTGCAAACCAAGGTGAGAAGTCCCGTGAAGGTAGCGGAGGAGCTTCTTGAGAGCTGTCCAGTGAGCTTCTTACGGGTGTTGCATGAACTGGGCTAACTTGTTGACAGAGTAAGCAATGTCAGGACGTGTGAGGTATAAGTATTCGAGGCTTCCAACAGCAGAACGATAAGTAGTAGGATCACATGGAGGTGTGGAGGTATTTTGTAGCAGTTGAGGGTGAGCAAGCATAGGGGTAGTTGATGGTTTGCATTCAAGCATGTCATGACGTTGAAGGAGGTCGTGTATGTACTTTCTTTGGGAGAGAAGGAGACCAGAAGTGTTGTGTTGTACTTCCACCCCTAAGAAGAAGGAAAGTTGCCTCAAGTCCTTGAGAGAAAAGCGTTTGGCAAAGTTGGAAATAAAAACTGAGACAAAATCAGGTGAAGGACCAGTTACGATAATGTTATCGATATAAACAAGTGCATATAGGAGATCGCCATTTTTTTTGTAAATGAAGAGAGAGGGGTCGGCGAGAGATGCTGTAAAACCGAATTGTAGTAGATGGGAGGTGAAGGCTGTAAACCATGCGCGTGGAGCCTATTTTAACCCGTATATGGCTTTGTTTAAACGACACACATAAGAAGGGTTGTTAGCGTCGATGAAGCCGGATGGTTGCTGCATGAAGACTGTCTCTTGGAGATCACCTTGGAGAAAAGCATCGTTGATGTCGAGTTGGCGTAATATCCAGTTGTGTTGGAGAGCAATTGAGAGGGTGAGTCGAATCGTGACTAGTTTGATAACCGGACTGAAGGTGGCAGAGTAGTCAAGACCAGCTTGTTGATGAAAACCTTTTGCGACAAGCCGATCTTTGTATTTGTGAATCGTGTTATCAGGATTATATTTGATTCTGAAGACCCATTTACAACCAATGACATTTCGAGCTTCACTAGGTGGTGCGAGAGTCCATGTATTGTGTTTCCGTAGAGCATTGTATTCAGCAAGCATAGCATCACGCCAATGAGGGATGGAGAGTGCTTGTTTGGGGTGGTTGGTAGTGACGTGGGTGAGGAGATAGTGGTAAGTTGGACATACTTTGGGTTAGGTTTGGTTATGTTGTTTGTGAGATGAGTTACAGGACGAGGGAGAATGGGCGGAGGGGGGTGGTGGATGTGGTGACGTAGGAGGTATGGCAGTGGTGGACGGTGTTGTAGGGTTATGTGATGGATGTGGTGGCGTAGGAGGTGTGTTCTGTGGGGTTGTGGCAGTGGTGGATAGTGTTGTAGGGTTATGTGATGAAATAGGTATGAGAGGAGTGGGAAACCATTCGTGAGGTGAGAGAAGCGAAGTTGAATTTTGTTGGTTTGATAGACGGTAGAATGGAAAATCATGCTCAATGAAAGTGACATGACGAGAAGTGTAGATTTTGTTTGTGGTAAGATTTAGGCACAGAAAAGCGCTTTGAGTTAGGGAATGACCAAGATAAATGCATAGTTGAGATCGAGGATCTAGTTTATTGGAAGCATAAGGTCGTAGTAATGGGTAGCATAGACAGCCAAAGGAGTGTAATTTGGAATAGATAGGTTTGACATTTAGGAGTCGATAGTAGGGAGAGTCATTTTGTAAGGTTGGTGTAGGTAATCGATTTATGAGATACACAGCGGTGGAGAATGCATGTGTCCAGTAAGTGACAGGTAGATTGGCATGAGATAGGAGAGAGAGACCAGTTTCGACAATGTGACGATGACGGCGTTCTGCATAGCCGTTGTGTTCAGGGGTATGGGGAGGTGTAGTAAGATGTGAGATGCCATTAGCGCGTAAGGTGGGAGCCAATTTGATGAACTCGCCTCCATTGTTAGAGAATAGGGTTATGATCGTTCTTTTGAAATAGTTTTTAACTAATTTTTTGAAGTCAAGAAAGACTGTGAGAGAGTCGGATTTATTTTTGAGGGGGTAAAACCATACATATTTAGTGTAATGGTCCACAAAGATTAGATAATATTTGTAGTTGTCATGTGAGTGGTGGGGTGAGGTCCAAACATCTAAAAATAATAATTCAAGGGGAGCTGTAGACGTAAGAGTGGATTGAGAGAAAGGAAGTTTGTGTGCTTTATTAATCTTGCAAGAATTGCAGTAATCAAGGGATGCAATTGAACCTAAATTACATAAATTTGAAATATAAGAAAAAATTTTAAATGACGGATGGCCAAGACGGTGATGCCATAGGAGAGAAGACGTGGTGGATAGCTTTGAAGTTGATGATGTGAGAGATGTTTGAAGGGCACATTTGTAGGAAGAAGACCAGGTGTACATGCCATGATTAAAAGTTCCTTGGAGTAGGATGGTGTTTGTGGAGATAGCCTTGAAATGAAAGGAAGAAGAGGTAAACTCAATTTGTGCATTATTATCAAGGCAAAACTTGGAGACAGAAATAATGTTTTGTGCAATTTTTGGAACATAAAGAACATTTTGAAAGAGTAAAGTTTTGTTTTGAGAGGTGATAGTGAATGAACCTGTGTGAGAGATTGGAAGAGATGAGCCATCACCGATGATAACATCATCGTTGCCTATATAAGGAGTGTGAAGGGATAGATTATCGAGATCATGTGTGACATGGTGAGTAGCACCGCTATCTATAATCCAGTCACATGGAGGGGCGTGAGATGAATAAGCAGTGTTGGCTTGAGAACGAGTGTAGCGAGATTGACGTACAAAGGGTTTGAGTGTAAAGTTAGGATGGGAGCGAGAGAAGTAGCGAAAGACGGAGATGGTGTGACCAGTGTAGCCACAATATTGGCAAACATCAGGTGATTTGGTGTTGGATGAGTAGGAGGGGTTGGGGTAGTGTGGTGAGGACTGTCGGCTGTTGTCTTTAGAGTATTGGGGTCGGGAGTAATTGTTATTTTGGCGAGTATTGGATGATGGTTTGTAGGTTGCGACAAAAGCGGTGGTAGGTGTTGATGACATTGAAGGATCTAGACTTCTGATACCATGTAGAGAAAATGTATGTTTGAAAAGGAATAAATTGTATATATGAATGAGAAATGTATAGGTTATTTATATTACAATTTGTTATATGTAAAGTCTAAATATGGGTAACAATTAGCTGTGCAATCACTAAGATTATGGAGGAATATATTGTAACTTGATTGCATCTTTGACTTGCAGATTTCGTGGAGTCTAAATATGGGTAACAATTAGTTGTGCAATCACTAAAATTATGGAGGAATATATTGTGACTTGATTGCATCTTTGACTTGCAGATTTTGTGGAGTAAGATTGTCTGATTCCTTAACAAAGTAGACCTAATTAAAATTTTAAATTTGTTTTCATGTTTCTGATTTTGTTCGAATTTGATAAATTGTTTTGATACATTTCTCACAATATTGTTTTACACTTTTGAATATTAGTGTGATGAAAAAGTGAGTTATTTGTTTCTTATTGTGTTTCAGGATTGTCCTCATTCAAACGGTTTTCAGTAAATCTTCTATATCAATTTGCTATTAGCAGTGTGTTCCTTTTCATCATTTGTCTCTTCTAGTTTTAAGATTGGAACAAGGTGACAAACAATACAGTATACGTGATCATAGCAAAATGAATCATGGGCTAGACACTTCTTTATTAATAAAAGCAAAGAATTCATTAATGCACAGGTTGCGCTCCATATTCTTTATTAAATCTAAATTTTGAAACTATTGATACATTTCCTTTTAGTTTCTACTTTTAACATACAAGCATAATGTGTCATGATCCATCAAAAGTCTATGTTTTATATTTTACAATTTCTATGCATTTTCATTATTTGTAAATTCACATGTAGTATGTTAATTATCAAGTAATATTGATGGAGATGTCAAAGCTAGATACCCTCACCTTGAGATATTCCGTGAATTGGAGAGATATTTGAATAACTCTCAAATTATTTAGAGAGTTGACCCTAAGGCAATTAATGGTTGGGCTGACAAATTTGTTCAACACAAAATAGATCATGATAATCCAAATTCTTTGGTTGTCTTTGGAGAGGCAATCTGGTGCTAGTGGTTGGACTTCTGGATTTGAGCGGATAGATCAATTTATTGAAATTAAGTGATGTAAGTGATGTAAGCTTAACTTGGTTATGTGATGCTCTCTATATTTATAGAGTTTTAATTATTTTACTTTTATCATTCTTTTGGAGTTGTTTCAAAAGCACTAAAGATGAAAATGCGAAAAACGTGTAAAACATCTAGAGGAAAGAACTAAACCGATCTCTCTATTATTACATTGATATGATTTTTTTATACTCACATTCTATTGAATTGTTGTAACTTGATGTATTTATTTAGTTTTTTTTTAATATACAACTATTGATACCTTTATGTTTTGTATGTTAACCATTATTATTCTCAGATTATGAAAGTGAATCAAATGAGAGACATAAATATATCGGATATTGCTGTCATGGAGTAGAGGCGCTTGTTGGTCCATACATGTATAATAATTATATTTATCTTTTTATTGTGTTTATTATATATAATTGTTTGATTAACACTATAAAATATGTTTTAATTGCAGGATTCCTTCATTATATATCACCGTTTATGAGCTCAAGTAAGTTATTTTCATCCTACTTAAATTATCATTATCATATTTCTATTTTAAAGCATGATAAATTTGTTTTTAAAAGTTATTTTTTAAAGCATTATAAATTTTAAAAATTATTAGAATTTGAATTTAAATAATTTATGTTTATTTGAAAATAAATAAACATATATCATATACTAAATTTAACTTTGTAAATGTTAAAAATATTATTTGATTTATTAAAATATTATTTTTTATATTAATATAATTTCTATTAAATTTAAAATTTTCATTAAATATATTTTCATTAATTTAACTTTGTATTCAACTTATACAGACATGTTTTCTATATAATCTAATATTTTTTAAATTTTGCATTTAACTTACTTTTATTAAATTTAAATTTAAATTTAACGTACATTTAACATATTGTTAAATTTAAATTTACATTTAACATATTTTGTATTAAAATTTATTTCGTTTTATACTTATATATTTCTTAAGAATATTATTTGTTTTTTAAATATTCTTATTATATTTATAACTAATTTTGATTTTTGAATTAACTTAATTTTATCATTAATTCATAAACAAACTTTTATATTTTACATTAAATATATTTTTCATTAAATTTAAATTTGTATTAAACTTATAAAAATTTCATCTTTTTAATTTAATTTAATATAATTTTATTTTGAATTAAACTTATTTTTATTAAATTTAATTTTACATTAAATCTATTTAAAACAAATTTTGCATTCGATTTTATTTAGTTTTTTTTATATACTTCTTATATTAAAAATACTATTTATTTTTAAATTAATCTTATTATCGCTATAAATAATTTAAATTTTTTACTTAAATTTAAATTTATTATTAATTCATAAATAAATTTTATATTTTACATTAAATATATTTTATTAAATTTAAAGTTGTATTAAACATATTAAAATTGCATTTTTCTATAAATATAATATAATTTAAATTTATATATATATATAAGCTTTTTATAATTATATATTTTTCTTTTTAATACAATATAATTTAAATTTAATATTTGTATTAAACTTATTAAAACTAAATTTTACATTTTATTTTATTTAGTTTTTTACTTATTTATTTCTTATATTAAGAATATTACTTGTTTTTTAAATATTCTTATAATGTTTATAAATAATTTTAAATTTTAAAATAAAGTTTTTTTAAATATTTTATAATTTTTATAACTAATTTTTAATTTTTAATTTTTAATTAAAGTTATATTAAAACATTATTTCATAAAAACACTTTTATATTTTTATAAAATTATATTATTTTTTATTAAAATTATATTTTTTTTCAAATTAATCAAATATAATTTTAATTTAAATTAAATTTAAATTTTTTATTAAACTGATTTTCATTAAATTTGAATTTATATTTAAATTTTTAATAAACATATTTTGAATTATATTTTGTTTAGTTTTTTATTAATATATTTATTATATTATATAAAAATATTATTTATTTTAAAAATATTCTTATAATATTTATAAATAATTTTTAATTTTTAATTAAACTTATATTTATTATTAATTCATACACAATTTTTTATATTTTGCATTAGTATTAATTATATTAAAATTGCATATTTTATTTAATCTAATCTAATTTAAATTTTGTATTAAACTTAATTTTATAAAATTTAAATTTAGATTAAACATATTAAAAATATATTTTAAAATAAATTTTTTTTAGATTTTTACATATATATATATATATATATATATATATATATTTCTTATATGAAGAATATTATTTATTCTTAATTTTGAATTCAACTTATATTTATCATTCACTCAAAAACAAAATATTCTATGTTGTATTATACTTATAAATATGGTATTATTTCTATTTATTCTAAAATAATTTATATTTTCAATGAAACCTATTTTCATTAAATTTAAATTTGTATTAAATCTATTAAAAACGTATTTTTATATTATTTTTTTTAGTTTTATATATATATATATATATATTTTATATTAAAAATATAACTTATTTTTTAAAATATTATTATAATGTTTAGAAATAATTTTAAATTAAACTTATGTTTATCACTAATTCATAAAACTAACTTGTATATTTTGTATATTTTTATTAAATTTAAATTTTGCATTAGTATTAAATAAAAAAATCAATATTTGAGAAAAAATCAGATTTCGAAACACACTGCCAATTTTGTACTTGATAATGCGAAAATTTCAAGACAACTAAAAGAAGATTTTTCAGAAATCTCCAAGAACATTGTGAAAGTAGAGGTATGAGGAATTTTCGCATTATAATAATAGTGAATGTTCGAGAATTCATATACCACGTACCGGGTGTAACTATTTAAATAAATTCAGGAAACAATAATCTAGTTGGTCAATACTAAGGTGAAGTGTGTGGCTCAGAATGTCTGGTTACGAACTACTAATGAAGATCAAGGTAAAGTTTGCTGTCTAAAATTTTGAGTAAAAATTTGAACATAAAGAGAAAAGAAAATATAATTTTTTTAATTTACAGGGTTCTTTCAAAGAGATTACAGTTATGATAATGTCATCAAAGAATGTATTGGATCGATTGACAGGTAAAAATTATTGATTGATTATTTTTTTCTATAACTAATCAACCGTTACTTCTGATCGTAACATCTACCAAGCCAATAATGATCCTCTAAATTTTGTATTTGAATCGGAGCTTGGTCATCATCTTTTACCTACTACTACCCATGTCTCATCTTATCTTTTTTCTATAATCTTTTGTCAATAAACTTTTCTGAAGTTATTTCTTGACATTTATGTATTTGATTATCAGGGATCAGAATTGCTTAGAGGGTTTTAGCTCTACTGATTAGAATAGACTAGCAACTGACACCAAACATTCAAATTATTGGCTATATATCGAATGTTAATGGACCTTTGAAAACACAATTGAATGGTAAACTCTCCATATGAAGACTTCTGTATTCGCTCAAGCTATTTTCTATAAGGTAAATTAGACCTAATTAAAATTTTAAATTTGTTTTCAAGTTTTTGATTTTTTTCGAATTTGAAAAATTGTTTTGATACATTTCTCACAATATTATTTCACACTTTTGAATATTAGTGTGATGAAAAAGTGAGTTGTTTGTTTCTTGTTGTGTTTGAGGACTGTCCTCATTCAAAGAGTTTTTAGTAAATCTTCTACATCAATTTGCTATTAGCAGTGTGTCCTCATTCAAAGGGTTTTTAGTAAATCTTCTACATCAATTTGCTATTAGCAGTGTGTTCCTTTTCATCATTTGCCTCTTCTAGTTTTAGGATTGACACAAGGTGACAACAACACAGTGTACGTGATCATAGCAAAATGAATCATGGGCTAGACACTTCTTTATCAATAAAAGCAAAGAATTCATTAATGCACAGGTTGCGCTCCATATTCTCTATGAATTCTAAATTTTGAAACTATTGATACATTTCCTTTTAGTTTCTAGTTTTAGCATACAAGCATAATGTGTCATGGTCCATCCAAACTATAGTTCTGTCTAGGTTTTATATTTTACAATTTCTATGCATTTTCATTATTTGTAAATTCATATGTAGTATGTTACTTGTCAGGTAATATTGATGAAGATGTCAATGCTAGATACCCTCACCTTGAGAGATTCTATGAATTGGAGGGATATTGGAATAACTCTCAAATTATTTAGAGAGTTGGTCCTAAGGCAGTTAATGGTTGGGCTGAAAATTTTATTCAACACAAAATAGATCATGGTAATCCAAATTCTTTGATTGTCTTTGGAGAGGAAATCTGGTGCTAGTGGTTGGACTTTTGGATTTGAGCGGGCAGATCAATTTACTAAAATTGAATGATGTAAGCTTAACTTGGTTATGTGATGCTCTTTCTATATTTTTAGAGTTTTAATTATTTTAATTTTATCATTCTTTTCTAGAAAATCAAAATGCAAAAAACGTGTAAAATATCTAGAAGAAATAACTAAAGTGATCTTTCTATTATTACATTGATATGATTTTTTTTATACTCACATTCTATTGAATTGTTGTAACTTGATATATTTATTTAGTTCCTTTTTTTAATATATAACTATTGACACCTTTATGTTTTGTATGTTAACCATGATTAATCTCAGATCATGAAAGTGAATTAAATGAGAGACGTAAATATATCGGATATTGCTGCCATGGAGTAGAGGCGCTTGTTGGTTGTATAATAATTCTATTTATCTTTTTAATGTGTTTATTATATATAATTGTATGATTAACACTATACAATATATTTTAATTGCAGGATTTCTTCATTATATATCATTGTTTATGAGTTCAAGTAAGTTATTTTCATCCTACTTAAATTTATATTATCAAATTTCTATTTTAGAGCATGATAACTTTGTTTTTAAAAGTCATTTTCTTATGCATTATAGATTTTAAAATTGATTAGAATTTGAATTTAAATAATCCATGTTTATTTGAAAATTAATAAACATATATCATATACTAAATTTAACTTTGTAAATGTTAAAATATTATTTGATTTATTAAACTATTATTTTTTATATAAATATAATTTCTTATTAAATTTAAAATTTTCAATAAATATATTTTTATTAAATTTAAATTTGTATTCAACTCATAAAAAATGCATGTTTTCTATTTAATGTAATATTTTTTAAATTTTGCATTTAACTTACTTTTATTAAATTTTAATTTACATTTAACATATTTTGTATTAAATTTTATTTCGTTTTATACTTATATATTTCATATGAATATTATTTGATTTTAAATATTCTTATTATATTTATAAATAATTAAAAATTTTGAATTAAACTTATTTTTGTCATTAATTCATAAACAAACTTTTATATTTTACATTAAATATATTTTTCATTAAATTTAAATTTGTATTATACTTATAAAAATTACATCTTTATAATTAAATATAATAAAATTTAATTTGAATTAAACTTATTTTTATTAAATTTAATTTTACATTAAACCTATTTAAAACATATTTTGCATTCATTTTTTATATATATTTCTTATATTAAAAATATTATTTATTTTTAAATTAATCTTATAATCGCTATAAATAATTTAAAATTTTGACTTAAATTTAAATTTTTTATTAATTCATAAATAAATTTTATAATTTACATTAAATATATTTAATTACATTTAAATTTGTATATCACATATTAAAATTGCATTTTTTCTATAAATACAATATAATTTATATTTATATTTATATTAAACTTTTTATAATTATATTTTCTCTTTTTAATATAATATAATTAAATTCAATATTTGTATTAAACTTATTAAAAATAAATTTATATTTTATTTATTTTTTTACTTATTTATTTCTTATATTAAGAATATTACTTGTTTTTTAAATATTCTTATAATGTTTATAAATAATTTTAAATGTTAAATTAATTATTTTTTAAATTTTTATATTGTTTATAAATAATTTTTAATTTTCAATTAAAGTTATATTAAAACATTAATTCATAAAAACATTTTTATATTTTTATAAAATTAAATTTTCTTTTATTAAATTTATTAATTTATTTTTATTTAATCAAATATAAATTTAATTTATATTAAATATTAATTTTGTATTAAACTGATTTTCATTAAATTTAAATTTGTATTAAATGTTTTTAAAAACATATTTTGATTTATATTTTGTTTAGTTTTTTACTAATATATTTATTATATTATATAAAAATATTATTTATTTTAAAATTATTCTTATAATATTTATAAATAATTTTTAATTAAACTTATATTTATTATTAATTCATAAACAAATTTTTATATTTTGCATTTGTATTAATAATATTAAAATTGTATTTTTTTTATTTAATTTAATATAATTTAAATTTTGTATTAAACTTACTTTTATAAAATTTAAATTTAGATTAAACATATTAAAAATATATTTTGTAATAAATTTTATTAAATTTAAATTTTGCATTAGTATTAAATAAAAAAATCAATATTTGAGAAAAGATCAATATTCGAAACACACTGCCATTTTGTTCTTGATAATGCGAAAAATTCAAGACAGCTAAAATAAGATTTTTCGGAAATCTCCAAGAACATTGAGAAAGTAGAGGTATGAGGAATTTTTGCATTACAATAATAGTGAAGGTTCGAGAATTCATATACCACATACCGGGTGCAACTATTTATATAAATTCAAGAAACGATAATCTAGTTGGAGATCAATACTAAGGTGAAGTGTGTGGCTCAGAATATCTGGTTACGAACTACAAATGAAGATCAAGGTAAAGTTTGCTGCCTAAAATTTTGAGTAAAAACTTGAACATAAAGAGAAAAGAAAATATAATTTTTTTAATTTACAGGGTTCTTCTAAAGAGATTACAGTTGTGATAATGTCATCAAAGAATGTATTGGATCGATTCACATATAAAAATTATTAATTTATTATTTTTTCTATGAACTAATCAACCGTTACTACTGATCGTAACTTCTAACAAGCCAATAATGATCCTCTAAATTTCTTATTTGAATCGGAGCGTGGTCATTATCTTCTACCTACAACTACCCATGTCTCATCTTATCTTTCTGTCTATAATCTTTTCTCAATAAACTTTTCTGAAGTTATTTCTTGACATTTATGTATTTGATTATCAGGGATTAGAATTGCTCAGAGGATTTTAGCTCTACTAATTAAAATAGACTAGCAACCGACACCAAACATTCAAGTTATTGGCTATATATCGAATGTTAATGGAACTTTGAAAACACAATTGAATGGTAAACTCTCCATATGAAGGCTTCTGTATTCGCTCAAGTTATTTTCTATAAGGTAAAGTAGACCTAATTAAAATTTTAAATTTGTTTTGTGGTTTCTAATTTTGTTCGAATTTGATAAATTGTTTTGATAAATTTCTCACAATATTGTTTTACACTTTTGAATATTAGTGTGATGAAAAAGTGAGTTGTTTGTTTCTTGTTGTGTTTCAGGACTGTCCTCATTCAAAGGGTTTTTAGTAAATCTTCTACATCAATTTTCTATTAGCAGTGTGTTCCTTCTCATCATTTGCCTCTTCTAGTTTTAGGATTGGAACAAGGTGACAAACAATACAGTATACGTGATCATAGCAAAATGAATCATGGGCTAGACACTTCTTTAATAATAAAAGCAAAGAATTCATTAATGCACAGGTTGCGCTCCATATTCTTTATGAAATCTAAATTTTAAAACTATTGATACATTTCCTTTTAGTTTCTACTTTTAGCATAAAAACATAATGTGTCATGGTCCATCCAAACAATAGTTCTATCTAGGTTTTATATTTTACAATTTCTATGCATTTTCATTATTTATAAATTCACATTTAGTATGTTAATTATCAGGTAATATTGATGGAGATGTCAAAACTATATACCCTCACCTTGAGAGATTTCGTGAATTGGAGGGATATTGGAATAACTCTCAAATTATTTAGAGAGTTGGCCCTAAGGAAGTTAATGGTTGGGCTGACAAATTTGTTCAACACAAAATAGATCATGGTAATCCAAATTCTTTGGTTGTCATTGGAGAGGCAATCTGGTGCTAGTGGTTGAACTTCTGGATTTGAGCGGCTGAAATTGAATGATGTAATCTTAACTTGGTTATGTGATGCTCTCTCTATATTTATAGAGTTTTAATTATTTTACTTTTATCATTTTTTGGAGTTGTTTCAAAAGCACTAGAAAATCAAAATGCGAAAAACGTGTAAAATATCTAAAGGAAAGAACTAAACCGATCTCTCTATTATTACATTGATATGATTTTTTTTATACTCACATTCTATTGAATTGTTATAACTTGATGTATTTATTTAGTTCATTTTTTTAATATACAACTATTGATACCTTTATGTTTTGTATGTTAACCATTATTAATCTCAGATTATGAAAGTGAATCAAATGAGAGACGTAAATATATCGGATATTGCTGCCATGGAGTAGATGCGCTTGTTGGTCCATACATGTATAATAATTCTATTTATCTTTTTATTGTGTTTATTATATATAATTGTTTGATTAACACTATAAAATATGTTTTAATTGCAGGATTCCTTCATTATATATCACCGTTTATGAGCTCATTTAAGTTATTTTTATCCTACTTAAATTTATATTATCATATTTCTATTTTAGAGCATGATAAATTTGTTTTTAAAAGTCATTTTTTTAAGCATTATATATTTTAAAAATTATTAGAATTTGAATTTTAATAATTTATGTTTATTTGAAAATAAATAAACATATATCATATACTAAATTTAACTTTTTAAATGTTTAAAATATTATTTGATTTATTAAAATATTATTTTTTATATTAATATAATTTCTTATTAAATTTAAAATTTTTATTAAATTTAAATTTGTATTCAAAATATACAAAAGACATGTTTTCTATATAATCTAATATGTTTTAAATTTTGCATTTAACTTACTTTTATTAAATTTAAATTTACATTTAACATATTTTGTATTAAATTTTATTTCGTTTTATACTTATATACGTCTTAAGAATATTATTTGTTTTTTAAATATTCTTATTATATTTATAAATAATTTTAATTTTTGAATTATAATTATTTTTATCATTAATTCATAAACAAACTTTTATATTTTACACTAAATATATTTTTCATTAAACTTAAATTTGTATTAAACTTATAAAAATGGCATCTTTTCAATTTAATCTAATATAATATTATTTTGAATTAAACTTATTTTTATTAAATTTAATTTTACATTAAATCTATTTAAAACATATTTTACATTCAATTTTATTTAGTTTTTTTATATACTTCTTATATTAAAAATAATATTTATTTTTAAATTAATCTAATTATCTAATTATCGCTATAAATAATTTAAAATTTTGACTTAAATTTAAATTTATTATTAATTCATAAATAAATTTATTATTTTACATTAAATATATATAATTAAATTTAAATTTGTATTAAACTAAATTCTTATGATCCTCTAAATTTCTTATTTGAATCGAAGCTTGGTCATCATCTTCTACCTACTACTACCCATGTCTCATCTTATCTTTCTGTCTATAATCTTTGGCAATAAACTTTTCTGAAGTTATTTCTTGACATTTATGTATTTGATTATCAGGGATCAGAATTGCTTATAGGATTTTAGCGCTACTGATTAGAATAGACTAGCAACCGACACCAAACATTCAAGTTATTGGCTATATATCGAATGTTAATGGACCTTTGAAAACAAAATTGAATGGTAAATTCTCCATATGAAAGCTTCTGTATTCGCTCAAGTTATTTTCTATAAGGTAAAGTAGACCTAATTAAAATTTTAAATTTGTTTTATAGTTTCTGATTTTGTTCGAATTTCATAAATTGTTTTGATACATTTCTCACAATATTGTTTTACAATTTTGAATATTAGTATGATGAAAAAGTGAGTTGTTTATTTCTTGTTGTGTTTCAGGACTGTCCTCCTTCAAAGGGTTTTTAGTAAATCTTCTACATCAATTTTCAATTTTCTATTAGCAGTGTGTTCCTTTTCATCATTTGACTCTTCTAGTTTTAGGATTGGCACAAGGTGACAAACAACACAGTATACGTTATCATAGAAAAATGAATCATGGGCTAGACACTTCTTTATCAATAAAAGCAAAGAATTCATTAATGCACAGGTTGCGCTCCATATTCTCTATGAAATCTAAATTTTGAAACTATTGATACATTTTCTTTTAATTTCTACTTTTAGCATACAAGCATAATGTGTCCTGGTCCATTCAAACTATAGTTCTGTCTATGTTTTATATTTTACAATTTTTATGTATTTTTATTATTTGCAAATTCATATAGTATGTTACTTGTCAGGTAATATTGATGGAGATGTCAATGCTTCCCCCCCCTTGAGAGATTCCGTGAATTGGAGGGATATTGGAATAACTCTCAAATTATTTAGAGAGTTGACCCTAATGCAGCTAATGGTTAGGCTGACAAATTTGTTCAACACAAAATAGATAATGGTAATCCAAATTCTTTGGTTATCTTTGGAGAGGGAATCTGGTGCTAGTGATTGGAATTTTGGATTTGAGCAGGTAGATCAATTTACTAAAATTGTATGATGTAAGCTTAACTTGGTTATGTGATGCTCTCTATATTTAGAGTTTTAACTATTTTACTTTTAACATTCTTTTGGAGTTGTTTCAAAAGCACTAAAAAATCAAAATACGAAAAACGTGTAAAACATCTAGAGGAAAAAACTAAATTGATCTCTCTATTATTACATTGATATGATTTTTTTATCCTCACATTCTATTGAATTGTTGTAACTTGATGTATTTATTTAGTTCTTTTTTTTAATATACAACTTTTATTACCTTTATGTTTTGTATGTTAACCATGATTAATCTCATATCATTAAAGTGAATCAAATGAGAGACGTAAATATATCGGATATTGTTGCCATGGAGTAGAGGCGTTGTTGGTCCATACATGTATAATAATTCCATTTATCTTTTTATTGTGTTTATTATATATAATTGTTTGATTAACACTATAAGATATGTTTTAATTGCAGGATTCTTTCATTATATATCACCGTTTATGAGCTCAAGTAAGTTATTTTCATCCTACTTAAATTTATATTATCATATTTCTATTTTAGAGCATGATAAATTTATTTTTAAAAGTCATTTTTTTTAAGCATTATAGATTTTAAAAATTATTAGAATTTGAATTTAAATAATCTATGTTTATTTGAAAATAAATAAACATATATCATATACTAAATTTAACTTTGTAAATGTTTAAAATATTATTTGATTTATTAAAATATTATTTTTTATATTAATATAATTTCTTATTAAATTTAAAATTTTCATTAAATTTAAATTTGTATTCAACTTTTACAAAAGACATTTTTCTATATAATCTAATATGAACACAGTATACGTGATCATAGTAACATGAATCATGAGCTAGACACTTCTTTATCAATAAAAGCAAAGAATTCATTAATGCACATGTTGCTCTCCATATTCTCTATAAAATCTAAATTTTGAAACTATTGATACATTTCTTTTTAGTTTCTACTTTTAGCATACAAGAATAATGTGTCATGGTTCATCCAAACTATAGTTCTGTCTAGGTTTTATATTTTACAATTTCTATGTATTTTCATTATTTGCAAATTCATATGTAGTATTTTACTTGTTAGGTAATATTGATAGAGATGTCAAAGCTAGATACCCTCACCTTGAGAGATTCCATGAATTGGAGTTGGACTTCAGGATTTGAGCGGGTAGAGCAATTTACTGATATTGAATGATGTAAGCTTAACATGGTTCTGTGATGCTCTATATATATTTATAGAGTTTTAAATATTTTAATTTTATCATTCTTTTGGACATGTTTCAAAAACACTAGAAAATCTATATAAAACGTGTAAAATATCTAGTGGAATGAACTAAACTGATCTCTCTATTATTACATTGACATGATTTTTTTTATACTCACATTCTATTGAATGGTTGTAACTTGATGTATTTATTTTGTTCATTTTTTTAATATACAACTATTGACACCTTTATGTTTTGTATGTTAACCATGATTAATCTCCGGTCATGAAGGTGAATTAAATGATAGAATTAAATATATTGGATATTGTTGTCATGAAGTAGAGGCGTTTGTTAGTCCATACATGTATACTAATTTTATTTATCTTTTTATTGTGTTTATTATATATAATTGTTTGATTAACACTATACAATATATTTTAATTGCAGGATTCCTTCATTATATATCACCGTTTATGAGTTCAAGTAAGTTATTTTCATCCTACTTAAATTTATATTATCATATTTCTATTTTAGAGCATGATAGGTTTGTTTTTAAAAGTCAATTTTTTTTATGTATTATAGATTTTAAAAATTATTAGAATTCGAATTTAAATAATTCATGTTTATTTGAAAATAAATAAATATATATCATATACTAAATTTAACTTTGTAAATGTTAAAATATTATTTGATTTATTAAACTATTATTTTTTATATAAATATAATTTCTTATTAAATTTAAAATTTTCATTAAATATATTTTTATTAAATTTAAATTTGTATTCAACTTATACAAAAAGACATGTTTTCTATATAATCTCATATTTTTTAAATTTTGCATTTAACTTACTTTTATTAAATTTTAATTTATATTTAACATATTTTGTATTAAATTTTATTTTGTTTTATACCTATATATTTCTTATGAATATTATTTGTTTTTTAAATATTATTATATTTATAAATAATTTTAATTTTTGTATTAAACTTATTTTTATCATTAATTCATAAAAAAAACTTTCATATTTTACATTAAATATATTTTTCATTAAATTTAAATTTGTATTAAACTTATAAAAATTGCATCATTTTACATCTAA
This sequence comes from Impatiens glandulifera, assembly GCF_907164915.1. Taxonomy (NCBI): domain Eukaryota; kingdom Viridiplantae; phylum Streptophyta; class Magnoliopsida; order Ericales; family Balsaminaceae; genus Impatiens; species Impatiens glandulifera. The sequence goes on along the minus strand of NC_061862.1, from coordinate 71,540,984 downwards.
TATAATTTAATTTTCAATTAAATTTATTTTTATTAAATTTAATTTTACATTAAACCTATTTAAAACATATTTTGCATTCATTTTTATTTGTTTTTTTAATATATTCCTTATATTAAAAATAATATGTATTTTTAAATTAATCTTATAATCGCTATAAATAATTTAAAATTTTGACTTAAATTTAATTTTTTTATTAATTCATAAATAAATTTTATAATTTACATTAAATATATTTAATTACATTTAAATTTGTATATCACATATTAAAATTGAATTTTTTCTATAAATATAATATAATTAAAATTTATATTTATATTAAACTTTTTATAATTATACTTTTTTCTTTTTAATATAATATAATTTAAATTTAATATTTGTATTAAACTTATTAAAAATAAATTTTACATTTTATTTATTTTTTTACTTATTTATTTCTTATATTAAGAATATTACTTTTTTTTTAAATATTCTTATAATGTTTATAAATAATTTTAAATTTTAAATTTTTTTTTTAAATATTTTATGTTGTTTATAAATAATTTTCAATTAAAGTTATATTAAAACATTAATTCATAAAAACACTTTTATATTTTTATAAAATTAAATTTTCTTTTATTGAATTTATTATTTTTCTTATTTAATCAAATATAAATTTAATTTATATTAAATATTAATTTTGTATTAAACTGATTTTCATTAAATTTGAATTTGTATTAAATTTTTTTAAAAACATATTTTGAATTATATTTTATTTAGTTTTTTACTAATATATTTATTATATTATATAAAAATATTATTTATTTTAAAATTATTCTTATAATATTTATAAATAATTTTTAATTAAACTTATATTTATTATTAATTCATAAACAAATTTTTATATTTTGCATTTGTATTAATCATATTAAAATTGTATTTTTTTATTTAATCTAATATAATTTTAGATACATGATATAATTTTTAATTTTTTTTTTATGAATTATAGATTTTAAAAATTATAAGAATTCAAATTTATTTTATTTAATTTTTAGTTTGGTAATAAATAAACTTAAATCTTATCTTTTGTTTTACGGTAAATATTAAAAATATTATTAGAGTTTCTATTAGATTTATTAATATCTTATTTTACATTTTTTCTACACATTATATTTTAATTTCAGGATATTATTATAATCCTCATTCATCATATATTAACGTTTATGAGGTCAAGTAAGTTTTCTTTTTAACCTACTTAAATTTTTATTATCATATTTCTATTTTAGATGTAGGATATGTTTTTATGCCTTATATGTTTAGTTTAAGATGCATGAAATAATTTTTATTTTTGTTATGCATTATAGATTTTAAAACTTATAAGAATTCAAATTTAAATAATTCAATTTTTAGTTTAGAAATAAATAAACATATATTTTATTATTAGTTTTAGTTTAACTTTGTAAAATGTTGAAAATATTATTAGAATTTGTATTAGATTTAATAAAATCTTATTTTACATTTTTCTAATTTAATTTTTAAATACATCAAATTTAAACCAAAATTATTACTTTATTTAATTTTATTTTTAACATAATAATTATTATTTTTTTTATAAATTTGATTTCTCATTAAATCAAAATATTTTGCATTAAACATATTTTTATTAATTTAAACTTACATTTAACTTATAAAAAAAGTACATGTTTTCTATTTAATCTAATATTATATAAATTTTGCATTTAACTTATTTTTATTAAATTTAAATTTGCATCTAACTTATATACTTCTTAAGAATTATTACTTATATATTTCTTAAGAATATTTTTTAAAAATATTCTTATTATTTATTTTTTATAAATAATTTTAAAATTTAAATTAAACTTAATTTATCATTAATTAAAAAACAATTTTTATATTTTGCAAACTTATAAAAAATATTTTTCAATTTAATTTAATCTAATCTAATTTAAATTTTATATTAAATTTATTTTCATTAAATTTAAATTTGCATTAAAACTATTTAAAACATATTTTACATTTAATATTTATTTAGATTTACTTATATATATATATTATATTAAAAATAATAATAATTTTTTAAATAATCTTATAATGTTAATCAATAATTTAAATTTTTTACTAAAGTTAAATTTATTATTAATTCATAAATAAATTTTATATTTTATATTGAATATATTTAATTAAATTTAAATTTGAATTTGAATTAAACTTATAAAAAATTTATATTTCCTATAAATATAATATAATTAAAATTAGTATTTAATTTTTTATAATTATTTTTTAATAATCAAATATAATTTAAATTTTCATATGATATTTTTTTAAGTATTCTTATAATATTTATAAATAATTTTAAAATTTTAATTAAATTCATATTATCATTAATTCATAAACACATTTACATATTTTTGCACTAAATGTATTTTAATTAAATTTAAATTACATATTAAACTTATTAATATTGCATTTTTCTATTTAATCTAATATAATTTAAATTTTGCATTAAACTTACTTTCATTAAATTTAATTTTGGATCAAGCTTATTATAAACATATTTTTTATTAAATTTTAGATTTTTACTTATATATTTCTTATGTTAAGATTAATATTTATTTTTTAAAATAGTCTTACAATTTTTATAAATAATTTTGAATTAAACTTATATTTATCATTAAATCAAAAACAAACTTTTATATTTTATTACATTGCACTTATAAAAATTGCATTATTTCTATTTAGTCTAATATAATTTAAATTTTGTAATAAATCTATTTTTATTAAATTTAAATTTGTATTACTTATATTAAACATATATTTTGCATTAATGTTTATTTAGTTTTTTGACTTATATATTTGTTATATTATTTATTTTTTAAAATATTCTTATTATAATTATAAATAATTTTAAATTAGTCTTATATTTATCACAAATTCATAAACAAACTTGTTTATTTTTATTAAAATTAAATTTTATATTATTATTAAATAATAAACCAATATATGAGAAAATAGACCATAATTCGAACACGCTACCGTTTTGTGCTTTATAATGCGAAAGATTCAAGACAGTTAAAAGGAGATCTTTAGGAAATGTCCTAAAAAAATTTGTTAGTAGAGGTAGGAGGTATTTTCGCATTACAATAATAGTGAAGGTCCGAGAATGCACCTACCACGTACCAGGTGAAACAATTTAAATAAATTCAAGAAACGATAATCTAGTGGGATCAATACCAAGATGAAGTGTCTTGCCCGAAATGTCCGGTTACAAACTACTCATGAAGATCAATTTAAGGTTTGTTTTCTAAAATTTTAAGTAAAAATTTGAATATAAAGATTAAAATAAAATATAATTTTTTTAAACTTGCAAGATTCTTCCAATTATAGAGATTCCAGTTGTGATAATGTCATCAAAGAATGTATTTGATCGAATTGATAGACAAATATTATTAATTGATTGTTTTTCTATTAACTAAGAAATTGTTACTTCTTATGTAACTTCTACAAAGTCATTAATGATATTTTAAATTCCTTATTTGGATCGGAGCTTGGTCATCATCTTCTACCTACTAGTACCAATGTCACATCTCATCTTTTTGTCTTAAATTTTTTCAATAAATCTTTTTGAAGTTATTTCCTGACATCTATGCATTTGATTATCAGGGATCAGAATTCCTTGGAGAATTCCTTGGTGGGTTTTAGCTCTACTGATCAGAATAGACTAGCAACCAACACTAAACATTCCAGTTATTGGCTATATATCGAATGTTAATGGACCTTTAAAAACACAATTGGATGGTAAAATCCCCATACGAAGGCTTTTTTTGTATTCGCTCAAGTTGTTTTCTATAAGGTAAAATAGACCTAATTAAAATTTGAAATTTATTTCCTAGTTTCTGATTTTGTTTGAATTTGATAAATTGTTGTGATACATTTATCACGACATTGTTTTACAATTTTGAATATTAGTCTGATGATAAAGTGATTTGTTTGTTTCTCATTGTGTTTCATAAATGCCTTCATTCAAAGGGTTTTAGTAAATTTTCTACATCAATTTGTTAATAGTAGTTAAGCTAGTGTTCATTTTCATCCTTTACCTCTTCCAGTTTTGGGCAATAAACGTGATTGTAGCAACATGCATCATGGGTTAGACACTTCTTTGCCGATAAAACAAATAATTTATTAATGCATAGGTTGCGCTCCATATTCTCTATGAAATCTAAATTTTAAAATTACTTATACATTTCCTTTTAGTTTCTACTTTTAGCATGCAAGGTTAATGTGTCATGTTCCTTCCAAACTATAGTTCTGTATAGGTTCTATATTTTACAATTTCTATGTATTTTAGATTACGGTGTGATTTTTTGCTACATTTGGTAGGAAGATTATTTCAGAAATCTAGATCTCCACAGTATATTTTATATACTGTGATTTTTTTCAAACATAAGAAATGTAAATTTTTTCAGATCTTAATTCAGAGACCCTAACCTTAAGGAGTTGGACTACAGTTGCTTTATACAGTGCAGTTCTACTAGGATACACGGTCAAAACTTGTTTTCCATGAGGGAATTCTTGAGCACCTGGTTGATCATTTCTCTTTGGAAACGGTATAATGCAAGATATTGGCAACTTGTACTTCCTGAAATAGGGAGAAACATTAACAAATCAATCCCCATTTGGAAACACTTATAACTTTTGTTTCCTTATTTGACTTATAACAAAAGTAAGCATTTGTTATAAGTCAAGAATTTTATCAAATTGCCCTTAATAATGTTAAATGTTAAGCTTAAAGAGGAAACAATAAGCAAAATTGAAAGTGATAAATACGAATGAAGCATATATGAGATGATTACATTAACCGTAATCAAGCAAAACTATACCCCTATCACTTCTTCTACGTTTGACTTCGAATTGAAGAAAATATTAATTACAGAAATTATGCTATTTCATTATAATTATTGAATAATCATTAAGTAGACCAGATTCAGTTATGTACCATCATAGAGATATTGGATTTGTACAAGCAAAACTATACCCGTCACTTCTTCTACATTTGACTTCTAATTAAAGTAATTTAACAAATTGAAGAAAATATTAATTGCAGAAATTGTGCTATTTTATTCTAATTGCTGAATAATCATTAAGTAGACAAGATTCAGTTATGTACTGTCATAGAGTTTAGGGTTTAGATTTTTAAATATATATATTTCTGATATTAAGAATATTATTTATTCTTAAATATTCTTATTAGGTTTATAAATAATTTTGAATTCAACTTATACTTATAATTAATTCATAAAAAAAAAAATTTCTATTTTGCATTAATTATAAATATTATATTATTTCTATTTATTCTAATAAAATTTAAATTTTGCATAAAACCTATTTTCATTAAATTTAAATTTGTATTAAATCTATTAAAAACATATTTTTGTATTAAAGTTATTTTTAGTTATTTACTTATATATTGTTTTATATTAAGAATATAATTTATTTTTCTAAATATTATTATACTGTTTAGAAATAATTTTAAAATAAATTTATGTTTATCACTAATTCATAAAACTAACTTGTATATTTTGTATATTTTTATTAAATTTAAATTTTGCATTATTATTAAATAAAAAATCAATATTTGAGAAAAGATCCGAATTCGAAAACACTGTCGTTTTGTGCTTGATAATGCAAAAAATTCAAGACAACTACAAGAAGATTTTTCGGAAATCTCCAAGAACATTGTGTAAGTAGAGGTATGAGAAATTTTCGCATTAAAATAATAGTGAATGTCCGAGAATGCACATACCACGTACTGGGTGAAACTATTTAAATAAATTCAAGAAACGATAATCTAGTTGGATCAATACTAAAGTGAAGTGTGTGGCTCGGAATGTCTGATTACGAACTACTAATGAAGATTAAGGTAATATTTGTTGTCTAACATTTTGAGTAAAAATTTGAACATAAAGAGAAAATAATATATATATTTTTTAATTTACAGGGTTTTCCAAAGAGATTACAGTTGTGATAATGTCATCAAGGAATGTATTGGATCGATTGACAGGTAAAAATTATTGATTGATTATTTTTTCTATGAACTAATTAAACGTTACTTATGATGGTAACTTCTACGAAGCCAATAATAATCCTCTAAATTTCTTATTTGAATTGGAGCTTGGTCATTATCTTCTATCTACTACTGCCCATGTCTCACCTTATCTTTTTATCTATATTTTTTGTCAACAAACTTTTCTGAAGTTATTTCTTGACATTTATGCATTTGATTATTAGGGATCAGAATTGTTAAGAGGGTTTTAGCTCTACTGATTAGAATAGAATAGCAACTAACACCAAATATTCAAGTAATTGGATATATATTGAAAGTTAATGGACCTTTGAAAACACAATTGAATGGTAAACTCTCCATATGATGGTTTATGTATTCACTCAAGTTATTTTCGATAAAGTAAAGTAGACCTAATTAAAATTTTAAATTTGTTTTCAAGTTTCTGATTTTCTTCGAATTTGATAAATTGTTTTGATACATTTCTCATGATATTGTTTTACACTTTTGAATATTAGTGTGATGAAAAAGTGAGTTGTTTGTTTCTTGTTGTGTTTCAGGACTGTTCTCATTCAAAGGGTTTTTAGTAAATCTTCTACATCAATTTGCTATTAGAAGTGTGTTCCTTTTCATCATTTGCTTTTCCTAGTTTTAGGATTGGCACAAGGTGACGAAAGACACAATATACGTGATCATAGCAAAATGAATTATGGGTTAGACACTTTTGTATCAATAAAAGAAAAGAATTCATTAATGCATAGGTTGCGCTCCATATTCTCTATGAAATCTAAATTTTGAAACTATTGATACATTTCCTTTTAGTTTCTACATTCAGCATACAAGCATAATGTGTCATGGTCCATCCAAACTATAGTTTTGTCTAGGTTTTATATTTTACAATTTCTATGCATTTTCATTATTAGCAAATTCATATGTAGTATGTTACTTGTCATGTAATATTGATGGAGATGTCAATGCTAGATACCCTTACCTTGAGAGATTCCGTGAAATTGAGGAATATTGGAATAACTCTCAAATTATTTAAAGAGTTGGACCTAATGAAGCTAATGGTTGGGATGACAAATTTTTACAACACAAAATAGATCATGGTAATCCAAATTCTTTGATTGTCTTTGGAGAGGCAATCTGGTGCTGGTTGGACTTCTGGATTTGAGCGGGTAGATCAATTTACTGAAATTGAATGATGTAAGCTTTACTTGGTTATGTGATGCTCTATCTATATTTATAGAGTTTTAATTATTTTAATTTTATCATTCTTTTGGAGTTGTTTCAAAAGCACTAGAAAATCAAAATGCGAAAACGTGTAAAACATCTAGAGGAAAGAACTAAACTGGTCTCTCTATTATTACATTGATATGATTTCTTTTATACTCACATTCTATTGAATTGTTGTAACTTGATGTATTTATTTAGTTCCTATTTTTAATATACAACTATTGACACATTTATGTTTTGTATGTTAAACATGATTAATATCAGATCATGAAAGTGAATCAAATGAGAGACGTAAATATATTGGATATTGCTGCCATGGAGTAGAGGCGCTTGTTGGTCCATACATATATAATAATTCTATTTATCTTATTATTGTGTTTATTATATATAATTGTTTGATTAACACTATACAATATATTTTAATTCCAGGATTCTTTATTATATATCACTGTTTATGAGTTTAAGTGTAATTTACAAATTATTAGAATTTGAATTTAAATAATCTATGTTTATTTGAAAATAAATAAACATATATCATATACTAAATTTAACTTTGTAAATGTTAAAAATATTATTTGATTTATTAAAATATTATTTTTTATATAAATATAATTTCTTATTATATTTAAAATTTTCATTAAATATATTTTTATTAAATTTAAATTTGTATTCAACTTATACAAAAGACATGTTTTCTATATAATCTCATATTTTTTAAATTTTGCATTTAATTTACTTTTATTAAATTTAAATTTACATTTAACATATTTTGTATTAAATTTTATTTCGATTTATACTTATATATTTCTTAAGAATATTATATATTTTTTAAATATTCTTATTATATTTATAAATAATTTAAAATTTTGAATTAAACTTATTTTTATTATTAATTCATAAACAAACTTTTATATTTTACATTAAATATATTTTTCATTAAATTTAAATTTGTATTAAACTTATAAAAATTGCATCTTTTCAATTTAATCTAATATAATTTTATTTTGAATTAAAATTATTTTTATTAAATTTAATTTTACATTAAATCTATTCAAAACATATTTTACATTCAATTTTATTTAATTTTTTTTATATACTTCTTATATTAAAAATAATATTTATTTTTAAATTAATCTTCTAATCGCTATAAATAATTAAAATTTTGACTTAAATTTAAATTTATTATTAATTCATAAATAAATTTTGTATTTTACATTAAATATATTAAATTAAATTTAAATTTTTATTAAACATATTAAAATTGCATTTTTTTTCTATAAATATAATATAATTTATATTTATATTTATATAAGCTTTTTATAATTATTTTTTTTCTTTTTAATATAATATAATTTAAATTTAAAATATGTATTAAACTTATTAAAAATAAATTTTACGTTTTATTTTATTTAGTTTTTTACTTATTTATTTCTTATATTAAGAATATTACTTGTGTTTTAAAAATTCTTATAATGTTTATAAATAATTTTAAATTTTAAATTAAAGTTTTTTTTGTAAATATTTTATAATTTTTATAAATAATTTTTAATTAAAGTTATATTAAAACATTAATTCATAAAAACACTTTTATATTTTTTTAATATTAAATTTTCTTTTATTAAATTTATTAAAAAAAATTCTATTTAATCAAATATAAATTTAATTTAAATTAAATTTTGTATTAAGCTGATTTTCATTAAATTTGAATTTGTATTGAATTTTTAAAAAAACATATTTTGAATTATATTTTGTTTAGTTTTTTACTAATATTATATAAAAATACTATTCATTTTAAAAATATTCTAATAATATTTATATATAATTTTTAATTAAACTTATATTTATTATTAATTCATAAACAAAATTTCATATTTTGCAATAGTATTAATCATATTAAAATTGCATTTTTTTATTTAATCAAATATTATTTAAATTTTGTATTAAACTTACTTTTATAAAATTTAAATTTAGATTAAACATATTAAAAATATATTTTGTAATAAATTTTATTTAGATTTTTTTATATATATATATTAAGAATATTATTTATTCTTAAATATTTTTATTATATTTTTAAATAATATTGAATTCAACTTATATTTATCATTAATTCATAAACAATTTTTTCTATTTTGCATTAAACTTATAAATATTGTATTATTTCTATTTATTCTAAAATAATTTATATTTTTCATTAAACATATTTTCATTAAATTTAAATTTTGTATTAAATCTAATAAAAACGTATTTTTATATTAAAGTTTTTTTAGTTTTTTACATATATATTTTTTATATTAAGAATATAACTTATTTTTTAAATATTATTATAATGTTTAGAAATAATTTTAAATTAAACTTATGTTTATCACTAATTCATAAAACTAACTTGTATATTTTGTACATTCTTATTAAATTTAAATTTTGCATTAGTATTAAATTAAAAATCAATATTTGAGAAAAAAAATCAAACTTCGAAACACACTGCATGCGAAAAATTCAAGACAACTAAAAGAAGATTTTTCTGAAATCTCCAAGAATATTGTGAAAGTAGAGGTACGAGGAATTTTTGCATTACAATAATAGTGAAGGTTCGAGAATTCATATACCACATACCGGGTGCAACTATTTAAATAAATTCAGGATAATCTAGTTTGATCAATACTAAGGTGAAGTGTGTGGCTTAGAATGTCTGGTTACGAACTACTAATGAAGATCAAGGTAAAGTTTGCTGTCTAAAATTTTGAGTAAAAATTTGAAAATAAAGCGAAAAGAAAATATAATTTTTTAATTACAGGGTTCTTCCAAAGAGATTACAGTTGTGATAATGTCATCAAAGAATGTATTGGATCGATTTACAGGTAAAAATTATTGATCGATTATTTTTTCTATGAACTAATCAACCGTTATTTCTGATCGTAACTTCTACCAATCCAATAATGATCCTCTAAATTTGTATATGAATCGGAGCTTGGTCATCATCTTCTACCTACTACTATCCATGTCTCATCTTATCTTTTTGTCTATAATCTTTTTGTCAATAAACTTTTCTAAAGTTATTTCATGACATTTATGTATTTGATTATCAGTAATCAGAATTGCTTAGAGGGTTTTAGCTCTACTGATTAGAATAGACTAGCAACTAACACCAAACATTCAAGTTATTGGCTATTTATCGAATATTAATGGACCTTTGAACACACAATTGAATGGTAAACTCTCCATATGAAGGCTTCTGTATTCACTCAAGTTATTTTCTATAAGGTAAAGTAGACCTAATTAAAATTTAAATTTGTTTTCAAGTTTCTAATTTTGTTCGAATTTGATAAATTGTTTTGATACATTTCTCACAATATTGTTTTACACTTTTGAATATTAGTATGATGAAAAAGTGAGTTGTTTGTTTCTTATTGTGTTTCAAGACTGTCCTCATTCAAAGGGTTTTAGTAAATCTTCTACATCAATTAGCTATTAGCAGTGTGTTCCTATTCATCATTTGCCTCTTCTAGTTTTAGGCTTGGCACAAGGTGACAAAAAACACGGTATACGTGATCATAGCAACATGAATCATGGGATAGACACTTCTTTATCAATAAAAGCAAAGAATTCATTAATGCACATGTTGCTCTCCATATTCTCTATAAAATCTAAATTTTGAAACTATTGATACATTTCTTTTTAGTTTCTACTTTTAGCATACAAGAATAATGTGTCATGGTCCATCCAAACTATAGTTCTGTCTAGGTTTTATATTTTACAATTTCTATGTATTTTTATTATTTGCAAATTCATATGTAGTATTTTACTTGTTAGGTAATATTGATGGAGATGTCAAAGCTAGATACCCTCACTTTGAGAGATTCCGTGAATTGGAGGAATATTGGAATAACTCTCAAATTATTTAGAGAGTTGGCCCTAAGGCAGTTAATGGTTGGGTTGACAAATTTATTTTGTTCATTTTTTTAATATACAACTATTGACACCTTTATGTTTTGTATGTTAACCATGATTAATCTCAGGTTGAAGGTGAATTAAATGAGAGAATTAAATATATCGGATATTGATGTCATGGAGTAGAGGCGCTTGTTAGTCCATACATGTATAATAATTTTATTTATCTTTTTATTGTGTTTATTATATATAATTGTTTGATTAACACTATACAATATATTTTAATTACAGGATTCTTTCATTATATATCACCGTTTATGAGTTCAAGTGAGTTATTTTCATCCTACTTAAATTTATATTATCATATTTCTATTTTAGAGCATGATAGGTTTGTTTTTAAAAGTCTTTTTTTTTTATGTATTATAGATTTTAAAAATTATTAAAATTCGAATTTAAATAATCCATGTTTATTTGAAAATAAATAAATATATATCATATACTAAATTTAACTTTGTAAATGTTAAAATATTATTTGATTTATTAAACAATTATTTTTTATATAAATATAATTTCTTATTAAATTTAAAAATTTTATTAAATTTAAATTTGTATTCAATTCATACAAAATGCATGTTTTCTATTTAAACTAATATTTTTTAAATTTTGCATTTAACTTAATTGTATTAAATTTTAATTTACATTTAACATATTTTGTATTAAATTTTATTTTGTTTTATACCTATATATTTCTTATGAATATTATTTATTTTTTAAATATTCTTATTATATTTATAAATAATTTTAATTTTTGAATTAAACTTATTTTTATCATTAATTCATAAACAAACTTTTATATTTTACATTAAATATATTTTTCATTAAATTTAAATTTGTATTAAACTTATAAAAATTGCATCTTTTTAATTTAAATATATTCTTCATTAAATTTAAATTTGTATTAAACTTATAAAAATTACATCTTTTTAATTTAATCTAATATAATTTAATTTTGAATTAAACATATTTTTATTAAATTTAATTTTACATTAAACCTATTTAAAACATATTTTGAATTCAATTTTATTTTTATTTTTTATATATTTCTTATATTAAAAATAATTTTTTATTTTTAAATTAATCTTATAATCGCTATAAATAATTTTAAAATTTTGACTTAAATTTAAATTTATTTTTAATTCATAAATAAATTTTATATTTTACATTAAATATATTTAATTAAATTTAAATTTGTATTAAATATATTAAAATTGCATTTTTTTCTATAAATATAATATGATTTAAATTTATATTTATATTAAGCTTTTTATAATAATATTCTTTATTTTTAAATATAATATAATTTAAATTTTATATTTGTATTAAACTTATAAAAAATTTCTATAAACAAATTTTTAATTAAACTTATATTTATTATTAATTCATAAACAAATTTCTATATTTTAATCATATTAAAATTGCATTTTTTTTATTTAATCAAATATAATATAAATTTTGTATTAAACTTACTTTTATAAAATTTAAATTTAGATTAAACTTATTAAAATATATTTTGTAATATATTTTTTATGGTTTAGCATTTAAATTTGTGTATATATATATATATATATTTCTTACATTAAGAATATTATTTATTCTTAAATATTCTTACTATGTTTATAAATAATTTTGAATTCAACTTATATTTATCACTAATTCATAATCAAATTTTTCTATTTTGCATTAAACTTATAAATATTGTATTATTTCTATTTATTCTAATATAATTTAAATTTTGCATGAAATCTATTTTTATTAAATTTAAATTTTTATTAAATCTATTAAAAATGTATTTTTGTATTAAAATTTTTATTTTTTTACTTATATATATTTTATATTACAAATATAATTTATTTTTCTAAATATTATTATAATGTTTATAAATAATTTTAAAATAAACTTATGTTTATCACTAATTCATAAAACTAACTTGTATATTTTGTATATTCTTATTAAATTTAAATTTTGCATTAGTATTAAATAAAAAATCAATATTTGAGAAAAGATTAGAATTCGAAAACACTGCCATTTTGTGCTTGATAATGAAAAAATTCAAGACAACTAAAAGAAGATTTTTCGGAAATCTCCAAGAACATTGTGTAAGTAGAGGTATGAGGAATTTTCGTATTAAAATAATAGTGAAGGTCCGAGAATGCTCATACCACATACCGGGTGAAATTATTTAAATAAATTCAAGAAACGATAATCTAGTTGGATCAATACTAAGGTGAAGTGTGTGGCTCGGATTGTCTGGTTACAAACTACTAATGAAGATCAAGGTAATATTTGCTGTCTAAATGTTTGAGTAAAAATTTGAACATAAAGAGAAAAGAAAATATAATTTTTTTAATTTACAGGGTTCTTCCAAAGAGATTACAGTTGTGATAATGTCATCAAAGAATGTATTGGATCGATTGACAGGTAAAAATTATTGATTGATTATTTTTTCTATGAACTAATCAATCGTTACTTCTGATCGTAACTTCTACCAAGCCAATAATGATCCTCTAAATTTCTTATTTGAATCGGAGCTTGGTCATCATCTTCTACCTACTACTACCCATGTCTCATCTTATCTTTCTATCTATAATCTTTTGTCAATAAACTTTTTTGAAGTTATTTCTTGATATTTATGTATTTGATTATCAGGGATCATAATTGCTTGGAGGGTTTTAGCTCTACTGATTAGAATAGACTAGCAACCGACATCAAACATTTAAAGTATTGGCTATATATCGAATGTTAATGGACCTTTGAAAACACAATTGAATGGTAAACTCTCCATATGAAGGCTTCTGTATTCGCTCAAGTTATTTTCTATAAGGTAAAGTAGACCTAATTAAAATTTTTAATTTGTTTTCAAGTTTTTGATTTTGTTCGAATTTGATAAATTGTTTTGATACATTTCTCACAATATTGTTTTACACTTTTGAATATTAGTGTGATGAAAAAGTGAGTTGTTTGTTTCTTGTTGTGTTTCAGGAATGTCCTCATTCAAAGGATTTTTAGTAAATCTTCTACATCAATTTCTTATCAATTTGCTATTAGCAGTGTGTTCCTTTTTATCATTTGCCTCTTCTAGTTTTAGGATTGGCACAAGGTGATAATAAACACAGTATACGCTATCATAGCAAAATAAATCATGGGCTAGACACTTCTTTATCAATAAAAGCAAAGAATTCATTAATGCACAAGTTGCGCTCCATATTCTCTATGAAATCTAAATTTTGAAACTATTGATACATTTCTTTTTAGTTTTTACTTTTAGCATACAAGCATAATGTTTCATAGTCCATTCAAACTGTAGTTCTGTCTATGTTTTATATTTTATAATTTCTATGCATTTTCATTATTTACAAATTCATATAGTATGTTACTTGTCAGGTAATATCGATGGAGATGTCAATGTTTTCCTCACCTTGAGAGATTCCGTAAATTGGAGGGATATTGGAATAATTCTCAAATTATTTAGAGACTTGACCTTAAGGCACCTAATGGTTGGGCTGACAAATTTGTTCAACACAAAATAGATCATGGTAATCCAAATTCTTTGGTTGTGTTTGGAGAGGCAATTTGGTGCTAGTGGTTGGACTTCTGGATTTGAGCAGTAGATCAATTTAATGAAATTGAATGATTTAAGCTTGACTTGGTTATGTGATGCTCTCTCTATATTTATAGAGTTTTAACTATTTTACTTTTATCATTCTTTTGGAGTTGTTTCAAAAGCACTAGAAAATCAAAATGCGAAAAACGTGTAAAACAACTCGAGGAAAAAACTAAATTGATCTCTCTATTATTATATTTATATGATTTTTATACTCACATTCTATTGAATTGTTGTAACGTGATGTATTTATTTAGTTCCTTTTTTTAATATACAATTATTGATACCTTTATATTTTGTATGTTAACCATGATTAATCTCAGAGCATGAAAGTGAATCAAATGATAGACGTAAATATATCGGATATTGCTGTCATGGAGTAGAGGCGTTGTTGGTCCATACATGTATAATAATACTATTTATCTTTTTAATATTTTAATGATATTTTCACATTATCTTGTCCTAATAATATTGTTAACATATTACTACTAGATAAAAAGTAAATCAAAATTAAATTTCTATGACGGTTGTAATTTAAATTTAGATTCTATTAATAACTTTTATGAGTGTAAGAGAAAATTGATAGGGTAATTAATTTATGGGTACATAATTTTTTCTTAAAATATTTATATTTTCATTATTTACAAATTCATATGTAGTATGTTATTTGTTAGGTAAAATTGATGGAGATGTCAGAGCTAGAGGCCCTCACCTTAAGAGATTCGTGAATTTGAGGGATATTTGAATAATTCTCAAATTATTTAGAGAGTTGGTTGTAAGGCAACTAATTAAATGTATTTTTTTTATTTATTAAAATATTTAATTAATTACATAAAATGCTAAAATATTATATATTTTAAATTATTATTTATTATTTTATTATTATATATTAATAACATTTAAGTATTTTTATCAAAAAAAAATCTTATCTCATCAAAATTATCACTAATTTTTATTTTATTAATTTATAATATTTTTTAAAAAATATTATAAACATATAATATACTAATATTAAAAATAAA